>NC_079452.1:594838-894838 GCF_903798145.1 Danio aesculapii | reverse complement strand
AATGTGGGATGGTAAAAACACTTGGCCAAACCAACTGCCTTGTAGATGGAGATGGAGATAACACAGGCTCTGTATCACCCGAAGAGAATGATGAGCATTCTGTTGTGCCCTCTTCTTGAAAGAGAGGTGTTCTTACATCATATTCATTTGCATAACTTTGCAAATAGATCACTTTCAGAGTTGCTTTATCATATAGTTCAATGATTTCTGAGAGATTTATGAATTCATTTCCAAATTTTGCATCTTGATATTGAAGACGGATATCCTGCTGTATTCCAAAACTTGTCTTTATTGTCTGGCACAATTCCTCTAAGGAGTCTGGAAGTCCCCTTGGCAGAACAAGCTTCCTGGCATCATCATCAGCAAAGATGATCCTCAGTCTAATAGGCTGGGTCATTGTGTAGATCTAAATATTAAAACAGACAGTAGATCAAAACTTAAATCTTATACTGATAAGACAATTACACAGAGAAGAGTAGTATTACACAAAGAGTTTTTATATCTCATATATGTTTTTTTCCCCCCAAGTATTTCCTATGTAGTTTAAGGACCTGATCAGACATTACTCAACTTGCAGGTGGGAAAGACCCATTATGTAGTCATTTTTCATATTTTGCATCAAAAGTGTTTCAGGGCACTCAAAATATTAGGTGCATAGATCAGAAAAATACAGCTAGGAAAATGTAACTTGTTGGAAAAAGACTCAGGCTGCTAAAAAGATCTCTGTCTGATCAGCACAAGATTTTGTTATGTATTAATAGCTGGAGTGCAAATCATAACTGAGATTAACTTTGCCATGTGATGTATTGTGAAAAGGTACTCACAAATATTACTCCTGTTTTCCCTGCCACTCAATATGTCTCTTCAGTGTGACAAGACGCATTTCTGCTACTGAATAGGCTGCTCATCAACCAGTTCCCCATGCTCAATGAGAACCACCTCATTTACATGCGACATACTCAACTCAAAAGCTCTGAAGTGCTCTCTGTACCAAGCAGCAAACTTTTTTACTACAAAATGGATCTTGCCTTGCAAAATACAGATCTGCAATATTTCAGCAAACTCGGGTAGACCGAATAAGTACCCATGGACAACAATCATTCCTTTGCTGTAGTTCATACCATGGTATGACACATTCGATGTCATATGGGCATCTGTCTCACCTGGTAACTTTTGTTTGATCATGACTGCAATATTTGTTTGCAGTAAATCGACTGGCACTGGTGAGGTATTAGTTACCACAAAAGGTGTTCTCTGGTCAGAGTGCAAATGAGACACAATCATGAGCTGATATTTTTTGGCAAGTGTGAGAGGTATGTTTTTAAAACAATTGGTATGGCAAGCAACCTGTTTAAAAAAAACTATGTTTCGCCTCAAACCTCATTGTCCACCTATGAACTAGTGGCCCAAAGAGGCGAATCATGAGAGGATAATGCTCTAAATAATGATGCTTAGGAAGGAGGTGACCATTTGGAAAGAGCTCTTGATATTTCTGGCGATGTTCAAGGATTTTACATTCAAGATAGGATATTGATTCATCAGAAAGGACAGGGGCTACAGCAAGCTCCACTATGTCCTTAAGATCCAAAATAACATGCCAGGCAGGTTCAGTCTTAGGAACAAGAGGACCAACAATGAAAGGCAACAATCGAAGCAGAGCCCAGTTTTCATGTGCATTTCAATTCAATTCAATTCACCTTTATTTGTATAGCGCTTATACAATGTAGATTGTGTCAAAGCAGCTTCACATAAAAGGTCACAGTAAATAGGAACAGTGTAGTTCAGTTTGTAGTGTTCAAGTTCAGTTCAGTTTAGCTCAGTTCAGTGTGGTTTAATAATCACTACTGAGAGTCCAAATATTGAAGGGCAAATCCAACGATGCGCAGCTCTACAGATTCCGAACCATGCAAGCCAGTGGCGACAGCGGAGAGGGAAAAAAAACTTCACTAAATGGCGGAAGTGAAGAAAAAAAACCTTGAGAGAAACCAGGCTCAGTTGGGCACAATCATTTTAATTTCTCCACTGGCCAAACGTCTTGTGCAGAGCTGCAGTCTCAGTGGCGGAGGCTGGAAGCTGGCCTCAGCGAAGACTCGTCTGTCTCTGGAGCGTCACAGGAATCAGTCTCATGTTCTCCACTCTTCCATGACCATCACAGTAGCTGCTCAGGATTCGGCCAGGTCCAGGATATGGAAACCTTGGGATCATCTCGTCGTTGGTCTTGGATCGAATCAGTGACTCTGCATAGTCTGAGGGCCTCGGGAAGAGTAACCCCAGGTGGAAATGGAGAATAAAGAAAATAATTAGCGTAGCTGCTGTTCATAGTGTATATCAACAAGACGCATAACATGTGTGGAAGCCCCCTAAGTGGTGCACTAAGTGTATGCTTTACTGAACAGATAGGTCTTTAATCTAGTTTTGAATTGGGAGAGTGTGTCTGAGCCTCGGACGTTATCAGGAAGGCTATTCCAGAGTTTAGGAGCTATAAATGAGAAGGCTCGACCTCCTTTACTCGACTTTGCTATTCTAGGTACTACCAGAAGCCCTAAGTTTTGAGATCTTAAAGAGCATGTTGGATTGTAGCGAGACAGAAGATTGGTTAGATAAACAGGAGCTAGATTATTTAAAGCCTTATATGTAAGAAGCAATATTTTAAATTCAATACGAAATTTAACAGGCAGCCAGTGTAAGGAGGATAAAATTGGGGTGATGTGATCAAATTTTCTAGACCTGGTAAGAACTCTGGCAGCTGCATTTTGTACTAATTGAAGTTTGTTAATAGAGGATGCTGGGCAGCCAGCAAACAGTGCATTACAGTAGTCCAGCATTTCCACCAATATTTTTTTTTACTGAGAAAGTCTGTGGTATCTGGTGAGGACGATTTGTTTTATCTCCCCATTTGTACTCAAAATTTTGGATCAAGTTGTTTAGTTTCTCTAAAGTGAAATACTTTCTTGAGATCAAAAGGGCCAAGCAATGAACTAGCTCCACTGGTATAACACCCTCAAATAAATCATGTACTATATCTGGGGGATAGCCAGCAGTCACATAAAAATGTGTAAGATTCTTACTTAAAACACAATCTCGTTTAACACCACAACATGAACTTGCATTTTCTAGAGCAGATTTTAAAATTTTTTTACTTTGGAGGCGTGTCCAAACGCCAGGTAAAGTCTATATATTTGAGCACAGTAGGTTTAGCTAGCAGGAGAAGCACTTTAGCATCGAGAGCAACGCTGTGTAAGTACATTTAGACCTGTTTTCAGTTGCTGTGTTTGGTTTGAGAACACTTAAGACTTGTTTTCAGCTGGTTGTGCATAGTTGCAGGACATTTAAAATAGTTTTCAGCTATCTGTGTTTAGTACTAGAAAGGCTAGCCACTGTTTCCTTTGTTACTATAAGAGCTTGTGTGCCGAGCCGGATGTTTTTTCGCGCCCCGCCGCTGCAAGTTTCGGGTGTTTTTTTACTCTCGAGACGTGCCCAGCTGAGCTCAATCAGCAAAGCGCTCAGGGGTGTATATAAGCGGCTAGTCTCACCGCGGCAGCGGTCGCGGCAGCCTCATGTGAAGCCCGCCTCGTGTGAAGACTGACGAGAGTAAAGACCATCGACTCTACCTGTGCGACTAAGACCGACGAGAGTAAAGACCATCGACTCTACCTGTGCGACTAAGACCGACGAGAGTAAAGACCATCGACTCTACCTGTGCGACTCCACCGAGCAAAGACACCGACAAAACACTTGAGTATTTTTTCTTTATTATTTTACTTTATCTCTGCACTCATTATTGTTTTCCTTGCACTTTTATCATGTGTTTACTAATTCCTGTTGTTACTAACACTCGCAAAGCACGGGAGGTACACTGCAGACAACACCTTCGATTAATTCATGTATCTTCTATTTCACAACTCTCTCTCTCTGTGGGCCTCTGGAATTGTCAATCTGCTGTTAACAAGGCAGATTTTATTACCTCCATAGCCACTCATTCTGACTTTACACTGCTACACATGCAGCTCTTTCTACTAATTTCTCTCTTTCCCACACTCCTTGTCAGACAGGGAGAGGGGGTGGGACTGGACTACTGATTTGCAAAAAATGCAAATTCACTCAGAGACCATCTCTGCCAAAAATCAGCTCCTTTGAAGTCCATGCAGTCACCATTATTCACCCCTTCCACATAAATGTGGTTGTCATCTACCGCCCACCGGGTACATTAGGTCACTTCTTAGATGAACTGGATGTTCTTCTCTCATCTTTTTCTGATTATGACATTCCCTTGTTGGTGCTAGGTGACTTCAACATTCACATTGAAAGACCTCAAGCTGCTGACTTTCAGACTCTGCTTGCATCTTTTGACCTCAAAAGAGCACCTTCTTCTGCTACTCACAAATCAGGTAATCAGCTAGACCTTATTTACACTCGACATTGCCTCGCTGATCAAACACTAGTAACTCCACTACAAACATCGGATAATTTCCTTCTCTCTCTCAACATCCACATTACTCCTGAGCCGCCACACACTCCAATTCTAGTTGCCTTTCGCAGAAACCTACGCTCTCTCTCACCCAAAAGACTATCCACCATTGTTTCAAACTCTCTGCCTCCATCTTGCAAACTCTCTGCACTTGACACGAACAGTGCCACTGATACACTCTGCTCCACGCTAGCATCATGTCTAGACAGGCTATGTCCTCTTACTTCCAGGCCAGCCCGGGCCAGTCCTCCTGCACCCTGGCTCTCTGATGTTCTCCGTGAGCATCGCTCAAAACTTCGGGCTGCTGAGAGAATCTGGCGAAAAACTAAAAATCCTGAACAGCTCATAACATACCAAACTCTTCTGTCTTCTTTCTCGACTGAGGTTACTTCTGCAAAGCAGACATACTTCCGTCAGAAAGTCAACAGTGCCACTAATCCTCGCTTGCTTTTTAAAACATTTTCCTCCCTCCTCTATCCTCCTCCTCCACCCGCATGCTCCACACTCACTATTGATGACTTTGCTACATTCTTTTGCACCAAAACTGCAAAAATCAGTGCTCAATTTGCTGCACCTACAACAAACACACAAGATACACCACCAACACCACACACACTCACCTCTTTTTCCCAGCTCTCTGAGTCTGAGGTGTCCAATCTCGTGCTATCAAGCCATGCAACCACCTGTCCGCTTGATCCCATTCCCTCTCATCTCTTGCAAGCCATTTCTCCTGCAGTCATACCAACACTGACTCACATAATTAACACATCTCTTGACTCTGGTCTATTCCCTACTTCATTTAAGCAGGCTAGGGTAACCCCACTGCTAAAGAAAACCAACCTGGATCAAACGCTACTTGGAAAATACCGACCAGTATCCCTGCTTCCATTCATGGCCAAGATTTTGGAGAAAGTAGTGTTCAATCAGGTCCTGGGCTTTCTTACTCAAAACAACCTCATGGACAACAAGCAATCTGGCTTTAAGAAAGGCCACTCAACTGAGACTGCCCTGCTCTCGGTCGTGGAGGATCTCAGACCGGCTAAAGCAGACTCTAAATCATCTGTCCTCATCTTGCTGGATTTATCAGCTGCTTTTGACACTGTAAACCACCAGATCCTGCTATCTACGCTTGAGTCACTGGGCGTCGCAGGCACTGTTATTCAATGGTTCAGTTCTTACCTCTCGGACAGGTCATTCAGGGTGTCATGGAGGGGAGAGGTGTCCAACCTACAGCATCTAAACACTGGGGTACCTCAGGGCTCTGTTCTTGGGCCACTTCTCTTCTCCATCTACACGGCATCTTTAGGAACAGTCATCCAGAAACATGGATTTTCCTACCACTGCTATGCTGATGATACCCAGCTATACCTCTCTTTTCACCCTGATGATCCCTCGGTTCCAGCTCGCATTTCAGCCTGCCTGTCAGACATTTCACACTGGATGAAAGATCATCATCTTCAGCTTAACCTCGCGAAAACGGAAATGCTTGAAGTTTCTGCCATCCCGACTCTACACCATAACTTTTCAATCCAGATGGATGGGGCAACCATTACTGCATCCAAAATGGTAAAAAGCCTTGGAGTAACGATTGATGACCAACTAAACTTCTCTGACCACATTTCTAGAACTACTCGATCTTGCAGATTCGCACTCTATAACATCAGAAAGGTCCGACCCTTCCTATCTGAACATACAGCTCAACTCATTGTTCAAGCTCTTGTTCTCTCCAAACTGGACTATTGCAACTCTCTACTAGCCGGGCTTCCAGCTAATTCTATCAAACCTCTTCAGCTGCTTCAGAACGCAGCAGCACGAGTGGTCTTTGATGAACCCAAAAGAGCACATGTCACTCCGCTACTCACCCGTTTGCACTGGTTGCCAGTTGCTGCTCGCATCAAATTCAAAGCTCTGATGTTTGCTTACAAAGCGACCTCTGGCTTTGCTCCTTCGTATCTGCTCTCACTTCTGCAGATTTATGTACCCTCCAGAAACTTGCGTTCTGTGAATGAACGTCGCCTTGTTGTTCCATCCCTAAGAGGGAAGAAATCACTTTCCCGAACTCTCACATTCAATCTGCCCAGTTGGTGTAATGAACTCCCTAACTAGCCGGATTCATTTAATGCAAATTCATTTAACTGAGCAATATACACACCACGTTGCTCCAAGAGTACCAAGTCTTTTAACAGTGGATCCAATACTTTTTCAAAGCCAAAGGTCTTTAAATCTTCACTTTTACAAAGCAGTGCTAAATAAATGGATGAAAGAGCTGAATGTGAGCCTGGTGGTAAATTGTCTAAGACCCAATATACACCACAAAGTTTATGCTTTTTTCGCGAGGTCCCAAGAGGATTACAAACCTCAAAATCATCAATATAGAGTGTAATTAAAATCTGCAGTTCTTGAGCAGCTAGAAAGTTATTTGTAGTGTAATGCTTGCCATCGCGAAAAGATTTGTACACACTTTGACCACTACACGAAAGCGTTGTATTTTCTCTAGCTATTTGTTGGTTAATCACTCTATCCAGAATATGACTGTGACTTAATATTTCCTGCAATAGCTCTAGTATTGAAATATACTGATAAGACTTTCTTTGATCTACAGACATAAAATGCTCTCTAGGCTCTACAACTTTAAAATTTAGTTTGTAGTATTGTTTTCTTTTGTAAGAAGTAGCAAGTGGTCCATACTTCCCCAAAATTTGAGCCACAGGGTTAGAAACACTAACAGATTTGGCAAGTTCTTCAGTTACAGCTTGACTGATCTGGAGGTTATGGCTTTTGAAAATGTCTGTAAGAGTGCGATTTGTGAGTGGTACACAAGCAGAGCTTAATAAAAAATGCAGTTCTTCCAACAATTCATCTAACACTCTGGCAGGAATATGATATATATATTCCAATTTCAACAATAAAACAGCTAATTTCTTCTCAATTAATTTGGCCAAATTGACCCCAGCAATATCATCACTGTCTGACACTGACTCAGTGTCAACGTCAGGATGAGAGACATCTGTAGAACTGGCACTTACATTTTCAGAGCTATGTGCAGAGTCAGCACACACAGTTAAACCTGCTTTAAAGTCTTTCTGTGATTGGGAATTATGCTTTCTTTTTTTGTGTGAATAAAATGTACTTAAAACGTTTGTCTTGAATGAGCACCCAGAAAATACACAACTTATTGTCTCATTATTTTTTAAATGGGTTCCAATGTGAAGAAAAAATTATTTTTCCGTGGAAAGGTCAGAACGCTCACATAATTCGCATCGAAAAGTACATGAACTTGTTGCTGTCTGTGTAAAATGTATTGGGTGAGCTCTAAACACATGGGTTTTAAGGCCTACCCATGTTGAAAATGTGCAGGGACAATTTAAATATACACAAACATAATGATTACCGCTTCCGAAGCTATGATTTAATTTATAATGCTTAAGTAATTTGTACCTACAACTCTCCTTCGCAACACACTTTCTGCACTGCCACATTCACGTCACTGAAAGAAAAAGAAAAAAAAAGTTCATTAATCAAAAACAGTTAGTTATACATTACTGTGTGTGAGTGTTAAAAAAACAACTTACCATTCAATAAAGGTCAGGCACGCACCAAAAGAGCATGGGGAACACGTTATATTTTGATGTATTTCTAATTAACAATTTCACTGTGGAAAAAAATACATAGGACTAATGTTAAAAAGGTCATAAAACAAACAACAAAAACACAAGCATTCCCCTAATTTTAAAAACTAACTTCGAAAATTTGACCAAATAAAATTAACATTATTGTTTGGTGATACTAGATTTTGAGTTTTTTTTTAACTACATAGCCTGAAAAAAAAAAAAAAAAAAAAAAAATATATATATATATATATATATATATATATATATATTTTTTTTTTTTTTTTTTTTTTTTTTTTTTCGTGATTATTAATGTATTATGTTTCACAGGATTCAGACACGGAGTCACACAGTACCATGCAGCAAGCTGTGATGGGAGTGCATGTCATATTGAAGGAGGGAGGGCTGCCTGATGATGACCCAGAGGACGTTGGTGTCATTATTGAAGGTGTGGAGGTCCTCACTGGTTTGAATAGCATTGCACAGGCTTGTGCTCTGTTATTTGGACTAATATACTGTTTGAACCTGAGCTACCCATCAGATCTCAAATGCACTTTTGAGGTCTGGCAGAAGATCTTTTTAAATCTAAATGGACAGAGGTTGTTGTCATGTTCGTGTCTTATAATAATGACGCCAAGTTGGAACAAGTGACTTCTTTATTTATAAGTGCAGTCTGCCTCATGCTGTGTTGTTCTAGCGCTCGCTCATATAACATATAACCCCTTACAAAACCTCTTGTGCCATCTAGCGGCCACATACACACACCATACAATCACAACATCCCCCTTTTCCTCAGGCAAAAAAAACATTAACATGAACTTTTACATCTTTTGTCATTACTTTTGTCCATTTCTCATTCAGTAAGACCCTATCTTTCATAAACAGTGAATATACATTTTTCTCAGTTTGTTTAACCTAAATTCAACCCAACCAACCTAATGTTCAAAAGGTTTAACATGTAAACTATTTAAATTTCTCATCTTTCATTTACCCACTATATATTCAATCTATTAGGCTTTCTAACTTCTCTAGTGGACCTTCTCAACTCAGGAGTAGGTGTGTGTGAATCAGTGTCACCCTCCATAACAGGTGTGTGAATAGTCTCAGGTTCACCACAGGTCACACTTAGCTCTCCCAGTTTCTTGTGGTGTTTTTAGCAAGCTGCGACGATTACGTCTGAGGATTTGTCCATCATCAGTTCTCACTGTATATGATCTTGGAGCTACTTCTTGCAGAACAGTTGCTCTTGTGCTCCATCCATCAGCATCCTCAACTCTGACTTGGTTGTTAGATGTCAGAGGTGGGAGATGTTTTGTGATCCTGTCATAAAAGCACTTTTGCTTCATTTTCTGCTTTTGCCACTTATGTTCAATCTTGGCAGGATTCTTTTGCTTCAATTTGTCATTTGCATGACTCGGTAATGTTGTCCGTAGTTTTCTCTTCATCAACAGTTCAGCTGGTGAGAAACCACACTGAAGAGGTGATGCTCTGTAGCTCAATAGAGCCAGGTATGGATCAGAGTCACTGTCAGCTGCTTTCTTTAAGAGCTGCTTCAGAATGTGAACCCCTTTCTCAGCTTGCCCATTTGACTGTGCATAATGTGGGCTTGATGTCACATGTTTGAAGTCATACTGAGCTGCAAACTTCTGCCATTCTTTGCTGTTAAAGCATGGACCATTGTCACTCACCACGGTTTGTGGAATGCCATGCCAGGCGAAGATTGACTTGGCATGTGTTATGACACATGTTGATGACAAGTTTGCCAATAGCGCCATCTCAGGGAAGTTTGAGTAGTAATCAATTACCACTAAATAGTCCTTACCCCTAAGATGAAACAAGTCCATTCCAACTTTATGCCATGGTGCTGTTGGAAACTCGGCTACCACCATTGGCTCTTTGCTTTGCTTGCTTCTGTGTTTCTGACATGTTTCACATTTATTTATGAGTGTTTCAATGTCTTTATTAATTCCAGGCCAGAAAACTGACTCTCTCGCTCTCCTTTTGCACTTTTCGATACCGAGATGACCTTCATGTATCCTGTGCAACATGTCCATTCTCAAAGCCTGCGGAATGACAATCCTGCCCTTTTTTAAAAGCAGACCATCCACAGCACTGAGTTCCCCTCTGATATGATAAAATTGTGGAGATGCACCAACTGGCCATCCCTCATCCATGTTTTTCATGACATGCTGCAACTCCACATCCTTTGCTGTAGCCTCCACAATCTGACTCGACTTTGTGTCCGATACAGGCAGTGCTGCTGACACCATATTGACATGACTTTGTATGTCCTCGTCAGTTGTACTCACACTGTTGCCTGCAGTTGCCCTGGATAGAGCATCTGCGAGGACTAGGTTTTTTCCTAGAGTATATATCAGTTCAAAATCATACCTCTGCATCTTCATCATTAAACGCTGTATCCGTGGAGACATTTCGTTCAGATTCTTTTTGATGATTGAGACCAGTGGTCGATGGTCAGTCTCAGCTGTGAAAGATGGCAGCCCATACACATAGCTATGAAAGCGTTCCAAACCATACGCCAGCCCCAAACATTCTTTTTCAATCTGAGCGTATCGGCATTCAGTTTTGGTCATAGCCCTAGAAGCATAGGCTACTGGTTTCCAGTGCTCTCCCTCAGCCTGGAGTAAAACAGCCCCAATGCCATCTTTGGAAGCATCTGTAGATAGTTTAATCCTCTTGGTGTGGTCATAAAATGACAATACGGGTGCTGTGGTCAATGTGTTTTTAAGTTGCTGCCACTCATTCTCATGTTTAGCTGTCCATTTAAACTCACAGTCTCTGTGCAGAAGCTCACGTATACATGATGTTTTCGCTGTTAGATTGAGAATAAATTTACCTATGAAATTGACCATCCCCATGATGCGAAGCACACCTGTCTTGTCAGTGGGCCTTGGCATGTTCTGTGTTGCATGTATTTTATCCTGGTCCGGTTGAACACCACGAGCAGAAAGCTTATCTCCCAGGAACAGGATTTCTTCCACACCAAATTCACACTAATTCTTGTTGAGTTTTAGTCCATACTGTATGCGCTCCATCACTCTGCACAGTCTCTCGCCGTGTTCTTGAGCTGTGGACCCCCATATGATGATGTCATCAATGTAGACTCGAACTCCTTCCAACCCCTCTATGATCTGTTCCATGGCTTTGTGGAATATTTCAGGTGCTGACTTTATTCCAAAAGGCAGTCTGAGAAAACAGTATCTGCCAAAGGGAGTATTAAAGGTACAGTACTTTGTGCTGTTTTCTTCCAGTCTCAGCTGCCAGAAACCCTGTGAGGCATCCAGCTTTGTGAAGTACCTGGCACCTGACATTTCACTGGTGATTTCTTCACGTGTGGGTATTTGATAGTGTTCACGCTTTATGCTTTCATTTAAGTCTTTAGGATCCAAACATATTCTCAGCTCACCATTCTTTTTCTTTGTGATGACCATTGAGTTGACCCAGTCTGTAGGCTCATTAACTTTTTTGATCACTCCCAACCTGATCATTCTGTCCAACTCTTTCTTTAGGCCATCCTTTAATGGAGCCGGAACTCTACGTGCTGCGTGCACAACTGGATGAGCATCTTCCTTCAACTGTATTTTATATGTGAAGGGCAAAACACCAAATCCTTTAAACACATCTGAGAATTTCTGGATTAGTGTGTCCACAGAGTTATTTACTGGGCTTTTGGGTGGGATTACACAAAACACCCTTTTTCCAGTCCCAATGCTTCACATGCTCTGTCACCTAGAAGTGATTCACGTCCCTCATTCACAACAAAGAAGAACAGGTGGTGCACTTTTCCTTTTACTGTGGCACTCAGCCTGCATGTGCCCAAACATTTAATTGGCCGCCCATTGTAATCTTTTAATCCTGTCTCTTTCTTCTTTATGTGTGGCTTATTTTCCATTGCTTTTATATCAGTCATGCTTATGAGGTTCGCTTTTGCACCAGTGTCCAATCCCATGTTGACTATAGTTACGTTTATCAGTATTGGAGACATCCATTTATCTTCACTTTCCTCTTCATTTTCTTTGTCTGTATTATTTTCTCGTTCATTCTCACAATTTACTAGTCCAACAAAGAATGTATCACTGAGATCAGGCTCCTCCACTAAGTTTACAGTTTTTCCTCTCATGCTCTCCTTTCTTTTGGAGAAACACTGTTTAGCAAAATGATTCTTGCCTTGGCAGCTGGAGCATTTCTTACGAAAAGCTGGACACTGCCTGGGCTTGTGTCGCGAGCCGCAACGCTTACAGCTGTACATCATTTCCTCCGGCTGCTGTGCCGGCCGGGTCTGTATGCGTCTTTTCTGTTGATATTTTACTGCTCCTACCATTGCTGCACCGTCACTCACTTGTGCTGAAGCTACTGCAGACATCTCGTTGAACAACTTCACATGTTTGTGTGACAACTCACTCGCCTGGCATATCTTAACAGCTCCCGCCAGCGTCAGCTCCGTCTCACGTAGTAGCCTTTCCCTGACTTTATTATCCTCCACACCGAAAACGATCTGATCGCGGATCATGGAATCCTTCAGCGTCGCGAAGTTGCAGGATTGCGCCTTTAATCTCAGATCCGTCAGGAAGCTATCGAACGGCTCGTGTTCCCGCTGTGTGCGAGACCGAAACACATACCTCTCGTACGTCTCGTTTTTCTTCGGAGAACAATGAGCGTCAAATTTGCTCAGCACCGCATCCAACTTGTCACCATCACCAGGGTTGTCAAACACGAACGTGTTATATACTTCTATGGCCTGTGGCCCTGCAATTGTTAGCAGCAGTGCTACCTTTCTAGCATCTGGCTTCGTCTCGAGTCCCATCGCTGCAACATACAGGTGGAACTGCTGTTTAAATGTGCGCCAGTTATCGTCAACATTTCCCGCTAGTTTCAAGCTTTCCGGCGGTTTCAGATCCATGTTGACTTTTATAGTTTACTCCTGGTACCATGTCATGTTCGTGTCTTATAATAATGATGCCAAGTTGGAACAAGTGACTTCTTTATTTATAAGTGCAGTCTGCCTCATGCTGTGTTGTTCTAGCGCTCGCTCATATAACATATAACCCCTTACAAGACCTCTTGTGCCATCTAGCGGCCACATACACACACCATACAATCACAACAGTTGTCATCCAAGGCACAGTTCCTCAAAAACAAGCTTTTGGGGTAAGTGAACTTGAAAAAGAAAAGTCGAGCAGAATGAACTTTGGAGTTCTGGAGTTCCTTGTGTTTATGGACAACTGTTATTTGTGGGATTGTTTCTCTAAAACAAGCTTCAGGAGCAAGTTAGCTTGAACAAGACTTTGACACTTTAAGCAAGACACTTTAAGTTCCTTATGTATTCACTTTGAGTTCCTTATGTATAAACACCTGTCATACAGTCATTTTTGGCACAAATTTTTGCCCAAATAAGCTACTTTGTTTTATTTTATTTTATTTTATTATTATTTTTGCTGAGACATCAACAGTGTTTTGGCAAAGGGTACTTGATTGAAGCTGTTGTTGCACACTTATATTTTATTTCCGGGAGTGGAGCAGTCACATATACACAGTGGTGGATTGTTTTTTTCCAAATGTGAATGTTTTCATGTGATACAACAGCAAGCTTTTTGCTAATTCATATTTGTTTAATATTTAATACTAAAATATTGTCACGCAATGTTACTGTATTTGTTGGTTTGTTTTTATTAGGCCAAGGTTTGCCTTACATATTCCCAATAAGATTAGTGTCCTAAAGCATAGTTTGGGAATTGGTTTTCCCAAGAGCTTGAATGTTATGCATGTTATGTTGTTGGCTATATGTTTCCTATACATTTTATACTTTTACATTTTGAATAGGAGTACCAAAGTGAAGAAAGCTGTTTAAACTCAATTGGTAAAAAAAAATGATGTTAACGTCCTACAGGTATTGCTTGGGGATCAGTTTTCTTAAGAGCCAAGGTTATTTTGTTGGCTAAATGTTTCTTATAGATTTTATATTACATATTACAATTTTGGATATTATATAACATTTTGTATCAGAATATTAAAGAAGAAATTTGTTTAAATGTGACTGGTGCCTGCTAAAGTCTATAATAAAAGATATATATATATATATATATATATATATATATATATATATATATATATATATATATATATATATATATATATATATATATATATATATATAACATGTTTTCTGTCCTTTTTGTGTTGAATTACTTAATTTTAAATCTTGCTTCATAGTATTGTCATTTAAAAAATGTAATTTAAACAACAATATTGAACAACAAATTTACTAGCTGATTTAACAAGACATAATTTTGTTAAAGTAAAGCTTTAGTGTTACATTGAGTAAATTAGAATCATTTTAATTAGAATAACACAACACAAACATTTTGAGTCAATTAGTTGCAAAGAAGTTAGACTGACATATTGAAACCATGTTTTATCTACAAATGTGCTTTGTGTTCATACAACATGTTCAAAGCAGTTCACGTTTACTTGATTGGATTAGATGCATAAAGGGTGCCACAATTAAATCATTTTCATTCAACAATTTTTTTTTTTGAGTGTACATACATACATCGTGCGATAAAAAAATATCGTTGTAAATCTATTCTCAAAGTTGGGTTGGGAGCTGGGTCTATTCTACGCAAGCTATGATGACTTGCACCTTGAAATTTAGCGCGGATGTATACCTGACCTGTGAGCCGTCTGACAAACAAGTGCCCTTCTGAATCAAATCAGCAGGATGCCTGACTTTAGCTGCAGTTCGGCAATTTCACTTTAACTCATGAACATTTTATTCATACGCCGTGACAAACTGGGTCATTAGACGCAAATAAGGAGCAAGGACTGGTGAGAGTGTTACAGAATGTAATAACGCTCGCCAAATGAAAAGAAAAAAAACTTCAGCATTTCGCGGTGTGTGTGTGCGCGTGTATGTGCATGTTTTGTGTGTGTGTGTGGTCCTTTACCGACAGCCGCCTGTGTCTTGGATCTTGTCCGAAAATATGGCGAAAAGTCCTACATGATGGTAATAGTTTGATTGTAGCGTTTACTTCAGTAATGCCACTAATATCTGCATACTCCACATCTTAATTCCATTTCTGTTTAGTTCAGTTATGACTTTAGTTGCATTAAGGTAATCAAAAATCTCTGTGTACATGGTAGACTCTTCAACTGAGTATTCATATTAAAATCGTATTAAAGTATTGTTGCCCATGTAAACATGCTCAATGTTTGACACACCGTCAGGGCTCTGTGAACTTGAAAATGAGAAGCAGGATTTTCTGTATGTATGTACATCAAAAGCAAGTATGAAATCGCTGTTTGGAGCTTATGTAGGCCTACAGTTCAACATCCATGTTTAACTGAATAAACATTTAGTAAACACAAGTACATCTTATTGAACATAATTTATTTTCATCACCAATTATCATAGTAAAACAGTTTCTCAAGCAGTTTGTGATGCATTTTGGAAATAGGAGATGAGCCCCTGGTCTAATGCGCGAGAAACCCGTTCTCAAATACTTATTATTTGGGTAGCACACATATTCTGATTGCCTTCGGCAGAATTCAAATGAGCAATTTTAATCTAGATTAATTTTGAAATTAATCTAGATAAAAAAAAAAATGTATCTATGCCCACCTACTATATATATCACACACATACAATACGGGGAGTGATATAGACAACTGAGGTGAGGATCCACATGCAGGTTTTATTTGGCAGTCAGGCAAGCAATGTTCAACACTGGTGCAAACAGATGTATAAAGGCAGTCATGAATCGTGGTCGGAATAACATGTGAGAGATCAGACGGCAAGTGGCAAACAGGGACAAAAAGACAAACTTGGCAAGGGTCAAAACAAGACAAGGTAAACGCGTTGTAGTGTCACTGTAGCAGATAACAAGACTCAGCAACAGTGAGTGTTTCTGTGCTGTTTACAGTGCAGTAATCAGTCCAGAAACAGCATCAGCTGTGGTAGTCTAATCAGTGGAGACTTGGAGCAGGGGTGTGTGTGTCATGACTGAATATGTAGTCCATAAATGGCCGATTTGTTGTCCATGTAAATGTGACTTTTTTCCAGCGACCTCTGTTGGTTAGATCGCCGATGATCTTGACAGAGCCCCCCCCCTCTAAGGAGAGGATTCCAGACACTCCTAACACAGTTCAGGCGGGAGGTGGAGCGGAGGTGGAACAGGGGGAGGGAGGGAGTGCCAGGACCATGCAGCAGAGGTGTACGTGAGGAGTGGAGCTGCGGAGGGCCTGGAGTGTGGGGCTGCGGAGGGCCTGGAGTGTGGGGCTGCGGAGGGCCTGGAGCATGAGGCTGAGGTATATCTGGAGGCTTAGGTTCAGCAGGCATAGACGGGTCATACCCCCACAGTGGGTCAGGGGGCCTTGGTTCAGAAGGTACTTGCAGTTTATTATTCCCCAGTGGGCCAGGAGGCTTTGGTTCAAGGAGCACTGGCATTTCATCTAACCCCTGTCAGTCAGGAGGTTTTGGCTCAGGAGGCATTGAGAAGTCACACAGCCTTTGCGGCTTTGGGAGATCACATGGCTCTGGCAAGTCACATGGTTCTGGAAGCCATTCGTGGGGCGGCGGTGATCATTCGGGAAACTCAGGGAGCGGCCATTCGGGAATCTCAGGTGGCAGCGGCCATTTGGGAAGCTCATACGGCAGCTCTGACAGCATTGGCAGTAGTGTCTCTGGCAGCGGTGGCGACTCTGGCAGCTTTGGCGGTGGCAGTGGCTCTGGCAGTACTGGCGGCAGTGGCTCTGGCAGCTCTGGGAGTACTGGTGGCTGTGGCTTTGGCAGCAGTGGCGTCGACTGTGGCAGCTCTGGTGGCGGCGACTCTGGCAGCTCTGGTAGTAACAGCAGCTCTGGCAACTCAGGTGGTGGTGGCCATTCTGGTGGCTCAGGTGATGCCATTTCAAGAACAGGAACAACGATGAACTATGGCAGGAACAGACTTGGAACAGGAAGCCATCTTGTGAGCTGGTAGCAGATTGGCACTTACCATTGTGTGAGGTGGAGGGCTGGTTGTGGCCACTTTGTGAGCTGGAGGACTGGAGGCAGCCATTTTGTGAACTGGCGGATTGGAGGACTGATAAACTGGAGACAGGAGTACAGGTGATGTTAGCATTATGGTGTTACTGGTTTGGGCAGCGAGTGAGTGTTTCTATGCTTTTTATGTAGTGCAGTAATCAGTCCAGAAGCAGCATCAGCTGTGGTAGTCTAATCAGTGGAGACTTGGAGCAGGTGTGTGTGAGTGTGGCATGACTGAATATGTAGTCCATAAAAGGCCTTTTTGTAGTCCATGTGAGTGTTTACCAGCAACCTCTGGTGGTTAGATCGCTGATGATCATGACAATATATATACACTCATACGTCTTATGCAAAAGTTTGGCCACCAAACCTGCCTGCTGGCCTTTCAAATCAGAAAATTATATACCCTAGGGAAAAAGCAACATTTCGGTTCAAACATAAAATTCATTTAATCAACAGATGCAGTGCAATTTGAGTAATAACAAAAACAGACAGGTGTAACAATTTGGGAACCCCAACAGAATAATGACATCAAATTTTTGTACAGATATCTTTTGCTGAAATAACAGCCTGCAGACGCTTCTAATAGTGAAGAATAATGAATTCTTGCTGAAGGCATTTTGGACCATTCTTCCTTGCACAATTTCTCGAGTCAGGTTTGATGGGTGCCAAGCATGAACGGCCCTTTTCAGATCAATCCGTAGATGTTCAAGTCTATGGATTGGGATGGCTATTCTAGAACATTGTATAGTGTCTGAGCATGAATTCCATGGTAGATCTGGAACTGTGCTTTGGGTCATTGTCCGGCTGAAACATTGTCCCTGTCGTAACTTCAGCTTTTTGACTGATTTCCGAACATTGTTTTTCACAATCTGTTGATACTGGGTGGAATCCATGCCACCTTTAACTCTGACAAGGCTTCCAGTACCTGTGCTTGCCACACATCCACACAGCATGAGGGACCCTCCATAATATTTTTACAGTAGGGAGTGTAACAGACTTTAATAAGAGTTATCTTATATTTCTTTATGTTTAAGGATCATTTTATCTCCTATTGTTTATGAGGGACTTTTATTTTGACAAGAAATCCGTTCTTCAGAGCTAAAAGGAAATGTTGAGAGAGCAGTATGGATAGCGGACGTTTTATTACAGTTTAACAGAGCTCTACTAAAAGGACTGTTTATGAGTTGATTCAGCAACCCCCCTAAAAGGCATAAGGTTTGTGTGATTATATACTGTTAATTAGAAATAAAGATTTTGTGAGATTATCTAAGAATGTTGATGTATATTTTTTTTATTGGTTTGCTCAACTCTTACAGTGATTTCAGAAGGAAAAGGAACGTTAATAAAGCTTCTTGAAACATCAGTAAAGTTTCGACCACCAATCGGATATGGGTCTGCTACATAAGAGCTTCACCTTCGCTGGCAAGCGCAAACGGACGGGTATAACGCGACAACGGAGAAGAGATTGCAATTTGCAGTGAGTTAAAATCGGCATGATGGTCTACGGAGCTGAGACATAAAAGGGTCTGAGTTCAGTATGGAAATGGATGAAGATGACCAAGAATCTGAAAGGTTGCTTCAAATGGAAAAGGAAGGTAATATGGAAACGAATATAAAAGGAGCAGTTCAACAAAAAGACAAAAATCCATCAGAATTTCAGTGTCATGTACAAGAGAGCACAGTACTCCCTCGACGTTCAGAACGTCCTCATATACCTACGGAGAAAATGCTTGCTTATCAGAAAGAGGAATGGAAAGAAAGAAAAAAGGTTAACAACATTGTATGAACAATGGAAGTTAGATGCTCGTAAAGCAAGGCAGGATTTAAAAACAGACATATCTGACAAGCAGCTTGCATAAATCGCTGATTCGCTTGAGGATAAAAATAATTGTATCATGAAAATCTTCATCGACATAAGGGAATATGTTACTCCTGCTGCTGACTTAAGACGTAAAATCGATGCATGTGATGCTGTGATCAATGACATTGTCAAAATTGTGTTGGAAAGAATATCAAATGTAGATGAGTTTGATGCAGAAAGAGAAAGGGGCCGTCTAACAGAACTTTTAGCACACAGTTACGCTCGCTCTATATATGGTTCCAGTGCTTCACCAATGAGTGTCAACAGCCATTCTGGATCTTCTTGTACAGCAAGAAAACGAGCAGATACTGCGGCAGAGCTGGCTGCAAAAGAGGCTGAATACAAGATGATGCAAACAGTAAGGCAACAAAAGAAAAAATTTAGAAATATAGAAGAGCAATTCAAAAAAGAGTTAGAAACTCAAAGGTTTGAACTAGAACGTTTGCAAGTAGAAAAGGATATAGAGGTTTCTCGAGCCCGAGTAAAATCTTGTGATGAAGAAATAAAAGAGGAAACAAGAAGTCAGTCAATAAAAAATGAATATCAGGGGCTGAGAAATGAAATGCAGCATCAGGAATCTTATGTTCTTCAGTCAGCATCGCTCAGTGAAGTGTCTCACCTTCCTCAAGCAGTTCAGGACAGCATAGCCATAAACAGGTTATCCGTACCTGAGCCTACAGTGTTCAACGGAGACCCAATACAGTTTGTGGACTAGAAAGCATCGTTTATGTCATTAATAGGTAAAAAGGGCATTTCAGCAGCTGGCAAGCTCTATTATTTGAAAAAGTATGTCAGTGGCTCAGCGCACAGGTATCTTGAGGGCACCTTCTATTGAAATAATGAAGAAGCGTACAAAGATGCTTGGGACAAGCTTAATAAAAGATACGGGCAGCCCTTTGTTATACAAAGAGCATTTAGAGAAAAGCTGTCTAAGTGGCCTAAAATACAATCCAAAGACGCAGAAGGTTTGAGAACATTTTCTGACTTCTTAAATGCCAGTTTGCAAGCCATACCACATGTAAAAGGTCTGGAAATATTAAACGACAAAAACTACCTGACTGGGTAGCTTCCAAATGGAACTGTCAGGTCACAAAAACCCTTATGGATGACAAAGAGTTTCCAAGTTTCCACGACTTTGCCAATTTCATGACAACAGAGGCAAAATTTTGTGCAATCCCATCACTTCTTTACATGCTCTTCATTCATGTGAGTCACCTTATGAGAGAAGAATGTCAAAGGAAACTAAAAGAAGCAAAGCAATTGTCTTTAAGACACAAACGAGTGTAAACAATGACAGACAATCAACAGTCAAAGGACAGTTTACAGTGACTAAAACACAGTGTATGTTGTGTCAGGTAACAGTCATCAACTTTATAAGTGTCTGAAATTCATGGAGAAATCTATGAAAGACAGAAGAGCCTATGTGAAGGATAACAAACTCTCTTATGGGTGTTTAAAATCAGGCCAACTTGCTAAGGAGTGTCGTCGTCGACACACGTGATGTATGCACATTGCGACATCCCACATGTCTGCACGATTACAGTTATGACCAGGACGGAATCAGAGAACGACCAGTGCTCAGAGTAAGCAGTGTGCATGCAACTGAAAGTGAAGCTACTAATGCCATGTCACTTAATATCACAAGCGAAGGTCGGTCAGTCATTACATCGATGATCATACCCGTATGGGTGTCGTCAGTTAAAAATCCATCCAACGAACAGCTTTTGTATGTTTTGCTAGATAAACAGAGTGACATTACATTTATTGATGAAAACATTAGTGATACACTGCAAGTAGAGAGTCCAGTGAAACTCAAACTAACCACCATGATGGGAGACAATGAGGTTATTAGAAGCAATCGAGTATCGGATCTTCAAGTGAAAGGGGACAGTTCCTCAGTACATATCAGTCTTCCTCCTGTATACACAAAGGAGTGTATTCCAGCTAATTAAGATCGCATACCAACACAGAAAACGGCAATGAACTGGAGTCACTTGAAAGAAATTGCTGACGAAATGGCACCTCTACTCAATTGCAAAGTAGGCTTACTACTTGGCTACAACTGCCCTAGAGTGCTAGCACCAAGACAAGTCATACTAGGTAAGAATGAGGAACCATATGCCATTTTAACAGACTTGGGGTGGAGCATTGTGGGCTGCTCCACACCAAGTATCAATGAATCAACAGGGTTCAGTTTTTGTCAAAGGATAGCTACAAAGGAGATACCAGCTATGACACCTGGGGAAGCAGTCCGTATACTAGAGTCGGACTTTAAGGACGTCACAGTAGATGACAAGACAGTCTCTCAAGAGGACATCATGTTCCTAGACAAACTTAAATTAGGAATAAAGAAAAATTCTCAAGGACATTACGAAATGCCTCTTCCATTTAAGCAACGACCATCCTTGCCTGACAACAGAGAACATGCATCGATCAGACTCCAACATCTGAACAAGAAGTTCTCTAAAAATGAGAAATACAAAACAGACTACATCACTTACATGAATGACATTATTGACAGAGGTGATGTAGAAGTGATAAACGATGATGGAACCAGTGGTGAAAAATGGTACATACCTCACCATGGCATCTACCACCCGAAAAAAAAAACAAGATTATCTACGAGTTGTATTCGATTGCTCTGCAAAATTCAAAGGTACATCTCAATGAACATTTACTATCAGGACCAGACATGATAAACAATCTTACAGGAGTCCTTGTAAGGTTCAGAAGGCATCCTATTGCAGTGATATGTGACATTGAAAAAATGTTTCATCAATTTCACGTTCAGGAAAAGGATCGTGATTATCTGCACTTTTTATGGTAGAAAGATGGGGACACAAAATCAGTTCTTCAAGTTTACCGAATGAAAGTGCATCTATTTGGGGCAGTCTCTTCGCCCGGTTGTGCAAACTATGGGCTAAGATATTTAGCCAATGAGTACAGTCAATCACACGCATTAGGTGCTCAGTTCATCAAAAGAGATTTTTATGTTGATGATGGAGTTACAAGTACAGAAACAGTAGAAAAGGCCATACAGTTGACAGAAGAAGCACGGGAGCTGTGTGCAAAGGGTGGTCTTCGACTTCACAAATTTGTATCAAATGACACCACGGTTTTGCAAAGCATACCAGTATCAGAACGTGCTGTAAACTTTGAAACGAAAGATCTCACCTTCAATGATATGCCACTTGAAAGAGCTCTGGGAATTCACTGGAACATACAAAGTGATAGTTTCAAATTCCATGTTCCAGTAAAGGGTCAACCTACAACACGTCGTGGCATATTATCCACTGTTGCCTCCCTATTTGATCCTTCGGGATTTGTAGCTCCATATGTTCTCAATGGCAAAAGAATCCTACATGAAATGTATCGTCAAGGAACTGGCTGGGATGATACACTTTCCCCTGCACTCAAGCCACGGTGGGAGAAATGGCACAATGACTTTGTCAATCTAGAAAATGTGAACATACCACGATGTTATGTACCTGCTGAATTTGGAAAGGTTGTGAAAACAGAAATGCATCATTTCTCAGATGCGAGTACCTGTGGTTATGGTCAATGTTCTTATCTGAGGATGATAAATGAGGATGATGAAATATTTGATGCTATTTTCTCATTGGCAAAGCCCGGGTTTCTCCTTTAAAGATTATCACGATACCGAGGTTAGAGTTGACTGCAGCTGTAGTGTCAGTCAGGATGAGCAATATACTCAGAGAAGAGCTTAACCTCATTGGTATCGATGAATTTTTTTGGACTGACTCAAAAGTAGTTTTGGGTTACATTAATAACGATGCCCGTCGTTTCCACACATTTGTAGCCAATAGAGTCCAAAAAATACATCAAAGTACAACACCCAAACAATGGCTGTATGTCCCAACTGATGAAAATCCAGCAGACAATGCTTCAAGAGGGAGAACAATAAATGAGCTGCTCTCATCTAATTGGTTCTCTGGGCCCTCATTTTTGTGGGAAAAGGAAATAACAACCTCAAATGTTGTGCCAGACCTCACAGTAGGAGATCCAGAGGTAAAGAAAATTCAGACATTGCACACAAAGACCATGGAAAGTAAAGATCTCGTAGACAGATTGTCAAAGTTCTCATCTTGGTCTAAGACTATCAAAGCCGTTGCACGCCTTCTGAGATGGATTAAGAAAGATAAAACCAATTCACCAGCATCCGTAAGTGAATAAGAGGATGCTAAATGCTTGATTCTAAAGGGAGTACAAAGGCAAGTGTATTAGAAAGAGATTGAAGTGTTGAGTCAAGGAAAAAGACTTCCAGGTCACAGTAAACTTCATCATCTGGATGCCTTTATAGACAAGGATGGTATAATCAAGGTGGGAGGCAGATTAGGTCACTCATCATATACTCATGCATTCAAGTATCCATTTATCCTTCCAAAAGAACATCATGTTACAAAGCTGATAATTGCACACTGCCATGAAAGTGTAAAGCATCAAGGCAAGGGTTTCACTATCAATAATATCAGATCATGTGGCTATTGGATACCTGGAATAAACATAGTGGTCACATCCTACATTCTCAACTGTGTGACTTGCAGGTGGATGAGAAGATCTGCTGAAGGCCAGAGGATGAGTGATCTCCCCTCAGAACGTGTAGATCCTTCTCCACCTTTTATGTATTGCGGCATGGACTGCTTTGGTCCGTTCATGACTAGAGAAGGGAGAAAACATCACAAGAGGTACGGTCTGCTTCTAACATGCTTGTGTTCAAGAGCTATTCATATTTAAATGTTAGAAGACATGTCCACAGATGCATTTATTTACAGTCTGAGGTGCTTTATTTCTATTCGAGGCACAGTAAGACAAATAAAATGTGAACAAGGTACCAATTTCATAGGCACGAAGAACGAACTGAACTCAGCATTGCAAGAACTCGATCCAGAACGCCTCACTACCTTTCTTGCACACAATCAATGTGACATTGTTCTGAATGCTCCCCATTCCAGCCACGCAGGGGGTGTATGAGAGCGTCAAATTAAAACTGTACGGAGTGTTCTTAGTGCTACCATTACTCTTTCAGCAGACAGGCTTAATGATTCCTCATTGCGCACCTTATTTTACGAAGCCATGGCAGTAGTCAATAGTCGCCCTCTTACAATTGACAATCTGAATGACCCCAAGAGCTTAGAACCGCTCACACCCAATCATCTGATAACCATGAAGCCCACCACAGCATTACCTCCACCAGGAAAGTTCATAAGAGAGGATATGTATACAAAAAAGAGATGAAGACGTAAGCAGTACCTTACTGAACAGTTTTGGAGCAGATGGAAAAAAGAGTATCTACACAATATCATTGCAAGGCAATGCTGGCATGCTCCAAAAAGGAACTTTCAAATTGGTGATGTGGTCATGGATATCGAAAAAACATTGCCTAGGAGTGAATGGAGACTTGGAAGGATTATAGAGACTGTTCTGAGCCCGGATGGACTTGTAAGAAAGGCCAATGTAGCACTTGGTGACAAAAGATTAAACAAGAAAGGAGAACGAACGAATAAAATCTCAATAGTAGATAGGCCAGCTCAGAAGTTGATCTGAGGAACATTGATAATTTGGTGGAAGTGTAACAGACTTTAATAAGAGTTATCTTATATTTCTTTATTTTTAAGGATCACTTTATCTCTATTGTTTATGGGGGACTTTTATTTTGACAAGAAATCCGTTCTTCAGAGCAAAAAGGAAATGTTGAGAGAGCAGTATGGATAAAGGACGTTTCATTACAGTTTAACAGAGCTCTACTAAAAGGACTGTTTATAAGTTGATTCAGCAACCCCCCCCCAAAAGGCATAAGGTTTGTGTGATTATATACTGTTAATTAGAAATACATATTTTGTGAGATTATCTAAGAATGCTGATGTATATTTTTTTATTGGTTTGCTCAGCTCTTACAGTGATTTCAGAAGGAAAAGGAATGTTAATAAAGCTTCTTGAAACATCAGTAAAGTTTCGGCCATCAATCGGATGGGGTCTGCTACAGGGAGTATATTCTTCTCCTGGAATGCTGTGTTCTTTTTCCAACATGCAAAGCATCTATGGTTGTGGCATCTGTCCACAGTTTATTTTTCCAAAATTATTCTGACTTGTTCACATGGCCCTTTGCATACCTTAAACGACTCTTCTCTTTGGCAGAATAAAGAAAAGGCTTCTTCTGCATTACCTTCCATTAAACTGTTCTTTGTGAAGAGTGTGCTGGACTGTGGAATGATGTACAATGACATTATTAGCAGCAAGATGTTCCTGGAGCTCTTTGGAGGTGGTCTGTGGTTTGTCTGACCATTCTAACCATTCTTCCCTTTTGCCTTTTAGATATTTTTCTTGGTCTAGCACATCTTTCCCTCACCAGAACTGCTCCTGTGGCCTTCGATTTTCTTACTATATTTCTGACTGTGGAGATATTAGATATTAAAGAGCCCATATTATGGGTTTTTGAAAATGTCCTTCCATGTAGTGTGTAACACAGCTCTAAGTGAAGTGAAATATCCAGCTAAGGCTTAAATCTGTAAGTGTACAGTGTTTAAAACTATTGATTCATCTATAAAAGAGTTGACTCATAGTGCTTCAAACGAGTCGTCTTGATAACGAGTCATTAGGTGTTTCGATGGATATTATTGACAGTCTACCCAAAGATGAAACCTCAGCAATATAGCCCAGCCTTGAGCAGTTCGAGTGCTTCTGGAAACTACATACTTACAAAGACTTCATCGGCCGTTTGTTAAAGGAAGGATCAGTAAAGACTGCCAGAACATGGATCAGTGCATCATGGATCAGTTTCTTCCCCTATTTCACAAGTGTAAGTACGTGCGATTAAAATTGTTGCCTCGTTTACTCTAGCTTGCAAATTATGTTTTTAGTTGTGTTTTGTTACTTGTAACTGCGTGTACTGTATCAGGTTAACTCTTTATATTCTCATAACGCGTTTAAAGCCACGTTGAAAACTCGAGGCGTGCCGCTTTGTTTACGGATCGTCAGCTGTTCTTACACATGCAACAGTCAAGTTTCAAAATAGTTCAGCTCAGGTTCAAGGTGAGTTGTCTAAATTGCACCCAGCAAGCTGAACTGGCACTCTAGGGGTCGCGGATATAACTGAGGACGCGGGTGGTGAGGGAGGTGTCGCGGACGCCGCTCTCTCTATTCTGCCGCCCTAGGGGCGGATATAACTGCTGAGGACGCGGGTGGTGAGGGAAGCGTCGCAGACGCCACTCTCTCTATTCTGCCGGACTAGGCGGCCGCCTATGTCGCCTCGATGGACGCGCCGACCGCGCGCGCGCGCGCGTGTGTGTGTGTGTGTGTGTGTGTGTGTGTGTGTGTGTGAAAAGCTAGGAGATCTCTTCGCCAGTTCTTGGAGTTTTTGCTCAATAAAAATAGGAGTCGTCGGTATTTTCTAGTCCATCGTCTGTATTTACATTCACCCACTGGCAGCCAAAATCCACTATGAAGCGTGTATGCACTGTGACTACTTTTATATTGTTGATTAGCTGCTGGGCATTTCACTCTGTCTCTCACTGAAGGCTGTCAGTTTCGACCAATCGCAGCAGGCTGTCATCGGTCCAATCAGTGCAGATTAGCTTGGCGCTGAGGAGGGGTTTTGGAACAAATGAATTGCTGAACGATTTATTTGGGAGTCGCTGGGATAATTAGGTAAAAATAAATGCAGATTATAAGACCATGAAAGTGTTTTTTGACCTTGCATGCATATTAGACTGTTGTTGGAGACCTTTACAATCAAAATATGACCCTATTTCATGTATAATATGGGCTCTTTAAACCTTTGTTGTTGTTTTTTGCATCTTTCTCCTAATTCTTGTTGGTGAATTATCCTAGATTTTAGGTCATTAGGAAGTTCTTTTTAGGTTCCCATGTTGCTACTTTCAGGTTCACAATAAAGAGAAGTACAACTAGCAGTCAGATATCTTAAATATCCCTTTTCATGTTTGGTTGCAACTGTGTTAGGATTGTTAAGGTTCACTAAGTCACTCAGCATTAAGTGACTACAGGTTTTGAAATCCACTCAAATTAGAGGGTGCCCAAACTTTTGCATAGCCTAATATCCAGTTTTAATTTAATTTCCCACATCTCAATACTACAACACTATTTATTTATGTCTAACAAACATGAAATGGTCCAGCTTTCTCAAGAAACTGAATTGCATTTTACTGTGATCTTTTCTTAATAAGGAAAGGGCACATAACTATGCAGCCACAGAGGGGTGCCCAAACCTTTGCATAAGACTATAGCCATTACTATATTTCAGAATGTATGTATGTAAGTTTGTGTGTGTGTGTATGTTCATGTTTTTTGTGACCTAGGTAGAATGGTATGTCTGTGCTGAATAGAGTTTATTGATTTACTGGCGTTATATCATCTTTGTATTAAAACCCTTAGAAGTATTGCTTAACAACTTACACTCAAACAACATCACAGCAGTGTATAATAAGTATGCACAGCTAATGTTGTTTAAAGAACAACTGTATGCATTGTATTTTGGTACTTGTAACACGTTGAGATTATAAAGTCTTTAACATTCTCTATATCCAGTACTATATATATATTTATATTTATATATATATATATATATATATATATATATATATATATATATATATATATATGTATATACATATATATATATACATATATATATATGTATATATACATATATATATATATATATATATATATATATATATATATATATGTATACATATATATATATATATATATATATATATATATATATATATATATAATATATAAATATAAATATATATATAGTACTGGATATAGAGAATGTTAAAGACTCCCTGCCTCGGGCGTGCTTTGAGGGAGGCGTGGGGGGGGTGTCCCTCCGCACACAACCCCCCACTTTCCCGCCTCTATCTGTGGGAGAAAAAACTCAAATGGCCCGTCTGGTTTTGACCAAGAGCATGTCCGCCGCTCTGCCCGCCAGCCTGCCCGCCTGACCCCGTGCTTTGCCCCCCCCCCCCCCCCCCCCCTGCTGATTCTCAGTCCCCCCCCCCCCCCTCGCCCTGGACAAGGGCTGGGGGTGGTTGGTGAGCTCGGTAGAGTCTCTAGCGTGGTGAATTGAGCCCAGGGGCCGCGTGGGGTACGCGTGGGCGCGTGGGCTCCAGCCCCTGTGTGTGCGCGTGACCAGTGCTGCATCACCCGCCCGTCCGCAAGCCCGCCCACCCCTTTGGGTTTATCCTTGCCGGCCCTCTCTCCCTCCAACCTTGGTCTTGAACGGGCATGCCAGAATGTGCACTCTGCTTCAACGTCTACAGCCGCCTCTCGCCGCACCTGTCCGCGGTCCACAAGGTGTTAAACGCGGACGAGAAGAAGCTTTTGTTGGCGCTGGCCGCGTGGACACGCGGAAGACGGCATGCCCGGTGCCTGGCTGCCAGAGGACGCCGGCCTGCCTAGACAGACACCTGAAGCAGTACGCCGAGCTCTCCGTCTCGGCCAGGAAAGAGGCCATGGGCCGAGCGAAGCGTCGGAAAGTGGCTCGAGAGTTGCGGTGGTTGCAGTCCACTCAACCGACAGTACCCGTGGTGTCTCGGCTAGCGTCGTCCTCCGAAGAGGAACGGGAACCAGACGGCCCGGAAGCCGAACGTCCCTGCGCCGACCCCCGCTGCACGCTCGCAACGGAGCACAAACAGGCCCAGCTCTCAGAGCTCCGCATACAGGTGGACAAGGTGAGGTCCACCCAGCTCGAATTCACCCGCGGCTATCGAGAGTTGAGGAGGGGGGGGGGGGGGGAAGAGGGGAGGAAGAACAGGCGGGCAAGATCGTGTCCTGCCCCGCCGGCACCATCCCCCAACCCCGCCCCCGGACGAGGGGCGGCCCCCGGGCGAGGGCCGACCCGAGGTCTCCGGGCGGCCTCCGGAAGCCTACGATCCAACAAAGTACCCGTACCCAGACCACACCCGCGCCTTGAGTTGAGTATAGTTATGGCACTTTTCTGTTGGGCTGGTGGTTGGGGGTATGTCGTCTAGGCTGACTTTTGACTTTCGCTCCCGTTCTGCAGACTTGCTTTTGGAAGAGCTCGAGGGTTTCCAATTGCGACGCGAGCCCACCGCCTGTCTGTGGAACAACGTCGCCTCCAAACTGGCGAGGGTCAAGGCCTTCCTAGGCTTCATGGCGAAAGGCCACGTGGACCCAGAAACCTTGTCCTTCCTCAACCAATCGGCGCGCATCCGAGCCTGGTCTGCCCTGCTAGGCCAAACGGGCATGGCCGAGTCCACGAGGCACCACTACCTGAAGAACGTCACGCAGTTCCTAGATTATCTCTCCGAAACCCCGCCGGCCTCCTGCCGCCTCTCCAGTACTACCCTGGTGCTGGTTCGCAGGGAGCTTCGAGCTCTCATTCGCGGCATAGCCGCCGCGTCGTGGTACACGAGGTAAGAATCAAGCAGGCCAAAGAAGTCAGACTCATCTCCAAAGCCACCCTGCTACTCTGTCACCGGACTGCTGGGAGAAAAATACCTGCCCTTCTAGGTGAGTGTTCGGTCCCACCGGCCTGCGCTTCCACCACCACTTGTGGAAACGCTGACCTTCTCTCCGTTCTTCCCTCTTCTGCTCCGGGGCACCAGCGCCTCTCGGTCAAATGAGCCACATCAGCGTACCCCCCGCCTTAACCCGGGGGTTAAGGCGGGGGGTACCCTGACGTGGCTCGTTTGACCAAGAGCCGTTGGTGCCCCGGAGCAGAGTATCTTTTTGTCTTGGGGCACCAGCGGTTATCGCTAAGTTTAAACCTTTGGTGGTGTAACAAGGTGTGTTGGAAAAGTCTAACCCCTAACTTCCTTCCGTCAGACGGCCTCGAGTCCAGCCCAGACACCAGGCAGCAGTGGCGCTTCTATGGTTTTCTGACCGGCTACCTGACCTGCATCACGGGCCATCGCTGTGGGGTCTTCCAGAACCTGACCATCCAGGAGGTCGAAGAGGCCTCCAGAAGCCCGGACGAGTCCGCCTATGTCATTAACGTGAGTGTAACTTTGCGGGTGGGGGCCACCAGTGGTAGGCGCTCAATCATCTTCTCTCTGTTTTTTTAGATCACCACGCATAAGACAAACCAAGCCTTCGGCGCGGCCCAGTTGTCTCTCAACAAGGAAGAATACAGCTGGTTCCGGAGGTTCTTGCAGTTGCGGGCTAGCCTCCCCGGTGGGGAACACGGCCTCCTATTTTTTTTTACTTCCAGACCCAGTCCCTGTCGAACCCTGAACAAATATTTTCAATCTGCGTGGACCAGCATGGGGCTTCCCGGCAAGCCCACCTTCACTGACGTCCGAACTGCCATCGTGACCCACGTAAGTATCTATGCCAGTGCCCCCCCGCTGACCCCCATGACTGCCAGCGGCTTTGACCCCAAAAAGTCTTTATCTGTCTGTCTCTGACGCAGGCAAAGAATTCACATTCTTCCGAGGACCACAGGAAGATGGCGCAATTTATGTGCCACGACACCTCAACCTCAGATAAGTTCTACGCGCTTCACCTCGGCCCTCTCCAAGCATGTGAGCACCGCAGACTCTTCGAGAGGGCCTTGGTGGAGGAGGAGGAGGAGGAATCAGCGGGCAGAGAACGCCACTCAAGGAAGGGGCGCAAGAGGACATAGAGTCCCGGGTCACCCCTGGTAAATCAGTTCCTTTTTGGCATGGACCTCAACAGCGGGACGCCCTGAGTTTTGAGATCTTAAAGAGTGAGTTGGATTGTAGCGAGACAGAAGATTGGTTAGACAAACAAGAGCTAAATTATTTAAAGCTTTGTAGGTAAGAAGCAATATTTTAAATTCAATACGAAACTTAACAGGCAGCCAGTGTAAGGAGGATAAAATTGCGGTGATGTGATCAAATTTTCTAGACCTGGTAAGAACTCTGGCAGCAGAATTTTATACTAGCTGAAGTTTGTTAATAGAGGATGCTGGGCAGCCAGCAAACAGTGCATTACAGTAGTCCAGACTAGAAGTCATAAAAGCATGGACTAGCTTTTCTGCATCTGAGATCGATAGCATACTACGTAACTTAGCAATATTTCTCAGATGAAAGAAGGCAGTTTTTGTGACATGGGATATATGATTTTTTAAAGTTAAATTGCTGTCTAATATGACACCCAGATATTTTATAGTAGAGCTAACGCTAACTTTGTATCCCTCTAATTGTAGGTCGAGTTGTGAGATCTGCTGTGTACAGGATTTAGGCCCAATAAGTAATAATTCTGTTTTGTCTGAGTTTAAGAGAAGATAATTTTTGGTCATCCAGTCTTTAACATCTTTAATATACTTAGTTAGCTTGGACAGTTTAGACATCTTGTCAGGTTTAGTTGAAATATATAATTGAGTATCATCTGCATAGCAGTGAAAGCTGATCCCATGTCTTCTAATAATGTCTCCCAGGGGTAGCATGTATATTGTAAACAGCAAAGGGCCTAAAACTGATCCTTGAGGCACCCCATATTTTACTGGGCTGACTTGTGAAGGTTGTCCATTAATATTCACAATCTGGTACCGGTCAGCTAAGTATGACTTAAACCATTGTACAGCCTGTCCCTGGACACCTGTAGACTTTAATTGAGCAGAAACAACTTTTTCTAGAATTTTAGACATAAACGGAAGATTTGAAATAGGCCTATAATTAGCTAAGTTGCTGGGGTCCAGTTGTGGTTTCTTAACAATAGGCTTAATAACAGCTAACTTGTAAGGGTTTGGAGCATGGCCTAAAGATAAAGAAGAATTGATAACGTTAAGAAGAGGTTCTCCTATAACAGGTAGCGATTCTTTCAGTAATTTTGTTGGAATTGGATCCAACATACTCGTAGCTGGTTTAGAACTATTTATAATTTTATCTAGCTCTTCCTGTTCTATGATTTTGAAGCACTGTAGGTTATTTTGATTTGGTGGAATGTTTATTGGATCTGAAGTATAAAGCGGTGCAGAAAGTTTAAAATCTCCTATTTTTTGTCTAAAGCCTTCTATTTTATCACAGAAAAAATTTATGAAGTCATCACTACTAATTTGCGGTGGAACGTTTTGTTCCAAAGATGACTGATTATTTGTTAATTTAGCAATGGTGTTAAATAGGAATCTAGGATTGCTATGAATATTTTCTATCAGTTTGCGGAGGTGCTCAGCCCTGGCAGATTTTAGAGCCCTCCTATAGCTGGACATACTGACTTTGTACACAATTCTAAAAACTTCTAAATTAGTTTTTTTCCATTTACGTTCCAGGGCACGGGTTGCTGTTTTGAGAGCGCGTGTATGATTATTATACCATGGTGCCGTTTTATTCTCTCTAGCCTTTTTTAGTTTGATGGGTGCCACAGTATTTAGAGTGCTAGTAAAGATAGCATCCATACTGCTGGTTACTACATCAAGGTCATGTTAACTACCGGGAATTGCACCGGCTGAAGAGCAGCGCGTGCGAGAGGCGCGCGGGTTCTCTGCGCACACGTGGAGATGCCTAAGTTTGCTTTTGATTGCACACATTGCTTTCACCTGCGTTGGTCCGATTGCACATAGAGAATAACGTCTTTATTTCAGAATTACCACTCTTAATAAATACACTTGCATATGAAGTTAATCATATCTCAATGCATTTACTGGGGCACTGGAGATTTTTACTGGGGCAGGTGCCCCAGTAAATTGGGTCTAGCAACGCCCCTGCCAGGAGCATTTGGACATACCCACGTAATAATAGTTGGTGGCCCCACATCAATGCCACCTGGGCCAATGATGACTGGCTGAAAATCTTCAAAATGTGGAGAGACAGTTTCAGACTACTGTGACTACTCAAACTCAAAGACTACTCATAGGACACTGGCATTGCCTTCTAAAGGAAAGTGATTTGTAAGTCGCATTATGTCTGCTTGCTGTGTGCTGCATAATTTCTGTCAGGTACAGGAGGAGGAATTTCTGGAGGGAGAAAGAGTTGCCGAGGAAAAGGGGCCTGTACACAATGAGCAGGGGCATGCACAGCAGCAACACAACATTAGAAATGCACTGTGTAGCTACTTTTGAAGTTTAGACCAAAGCCATGTTCTGTATTGTAGGACTCAAATGGTCCATTGCATGTTCAAAAATTGAAGGAGATCTGAGTTAAAAATTAAGAAGTTTTATTTTGAATGCAAGAAGTTAGAGAATACAAGTTTTTTTTCTACATTTAGACAGTAAAATGTAATTTAACAGTACTGCCTAGTAGATTGTTTGAAAATACAATAATTTTTTTAATCGCCTGTTTACTTCAGACAGATGTAACTTCAACTGTTAATACAAAATACAAAAAACATTTGATTAGAAAAAGAACATATCATACCATGTTATGAAATTACATGAAAAACAACTACATGTTGTAGTAGTGTGTGCTATTAATGTCATGCATAATGGTTGTAGTGTTAGGACGCTCATCTTGGGGAGATAGAGATTCTGATTGCCGGTGCTGATGTGCAGCAGTACTGCATAGGCTGGGTTGGCTGAAACCGGTTTTGATGTCAGCGGGGGTGTAGTGGTCGATGCTGGCATTGCTGAGGAATAAGGTTGACCAGGATTCAACGCACTTGCAAGAGTTTCCTTTGGTTCAGAAACATCTGGTTAGTGGACTGTTGCTGTGCCTGCATCATCTGAAATCTTCTGCTTCCTGTTGTGCTTTTTAGTATTCTCTCAAACAGGCAGCCTCTTCAGCCTGCCTCTGTTCAGCTCTGTTAGCATCATTCTGTTGCTCATCATATATACCTGGATGTCATCATTGGCTTTGCAAGACTTCGTCTTCTTTTTCAAGCTTTGGCTCCAGGAATGGGCAGTCTCCCTCCTCTAATGCCTTCTTCATTGACACTGCTCTCTGTGCTTGGAAAATCAGACACTAGTACAGTAGGTGAGAGTTCAAAGTGACTATTACCTCCGCGTCATATACCGCCGCCGTTTGAAATAGGAGCCGCTTTGTTTTTAGTGTATGACCGCAGTTTGTGAATGAGCCGCCAGGGGGCGCAAAGGGACGGGATGCGAACGGACAGAAATAGCCCACACAGCAGCCTTAAATATGCTACTGTGCATGTAAATGAGATTAAACAATAAGTCAAAGCATTATAATTCCTTTATTAATCATTTAAAATTTGTTAACATGCTTTTTTGTTATTCTAAACTTTTTAAGTGCAAAGAGGATTCTTTTTGAAAAATAGAATTGAAGAAGTTAAAGACAACTGAAATGAAAGCACAAACATTCAGTACAAATATTCTAAGTATGCCTAAATAAAAAAATAAAGCAGTCTTTTAGCCTAAATGTAAAGAGATGTTCATGTGGTACATGTGGTGAAACACTAAGAAACGGTCAGGCGCATGGTCTAAAGCAGTGGCGCAATTCCCGGGGGGGACAGGGGGGACATGTCCCACTCACTTTTTTTTTTAGATATAACGTTTGCACAGGCCCGGATTGGATAATCGGGAGGACCGGGAGAATTCCCGGTGGGCCGGTCCGTGTTTTGGCCGCGAGGGCTGGGTCCCTAGCTGCTCACACTCTCAGCCGTCACACTTTTTTGATTCATTAATTTATTATTTGACCATAGCCTCACTCTTTTTACTCGTTATCTTGCCGCAGATTCACTCTTATTTTTTATTTTCTCGCAGCCCCGTGAGCAGAATGCAGCCTGCAGGTTAATGATGATTCATAATTCGACCCCAAACAGCGGCACCTTAGTGAAAATAAGAATTTGAATAATTAATATTAATGAATATTACACCTGCTCAATGAAAATCAGATGATTCAGTGCATCAATAAATCTGACATAACTTGATTTGAGCCTAAGTTTTTGCTCTGTACGTAACAGCGCTACATGTGGTCCAGTGGTCAGCACGTTGCATTAGGACTCCGCCGACCTGTGTTCGAACCTCACCGGAGAAAATATTATTATTATTATTTCTTCAGTTTTATTGTTAAGACATATAATACTGTTAGGGTTGTTGAACATTTGAAGTTCTAAAGCAGCTGTTTTCTTGAAAAAGACGTGATAGTGTCATAAGAAACTGAAATGGAATTGACGTTATAATAGTCAGTTGCGAACTGATGTAATTCTTTTCAAGAAAACTTACATAAGTGAATATGAAATTTTGATGTTAAAAAAACAAATAGGATTCTGACATTTAACAAATAAGATTTGTTAAAACAAATAGCCTAATTGGTGGCATTTGCAAAGTCGGCCTGCAATGTTAGGTTTGCAGTGTTATAAATTTGTGCATGAGTGAATTTGCAGCAGATGTCTTATGGTTAAACGAGGTTAGGTTATATGCTGCTTTGCTAAACAAAATTTAGTTTAACCTCTGCCTATTACAAGACAGAAAAATAAAACACTTTAATGATAATATCAATATTGTTTTGCCTTTTAAAATGATAATAGAATATAAGCCCATGCTAAATGTTAACTGATTTCCACAGTTATAGCTTATTTAATTAGTTAAACAAATCCTGACAATAAGTCTTGGCCTTTTTGTTTAAGGAGCAAGTCTTAAATAACTCACCTCAAATGTTTTGTTGTTCTTGTTGATACCTGAACAAAAAATACACTACATAGGCCTATAAAATAAAGCAAGTGTGACGGGTGTTAATAAGAGTATTAATTTAATGTATTTCACTAATAGTCCCTCCTTTTAATTTTTGTGCATTTGTTTTACATATGTTTGTTTCGAAATATGTTCAAATTTAGTTTTTACTTTATTTGTGTTGTTTAATGAAAGTAGTTTTATATTTGTTTGGCGCGCGATGTCACTTCCGGTTACCGCGCTACGTCACTTCTGGTTGCCGCGCTGTATCCTCAGTCCGCATTGAGCGCGCTGAGGAGAGGTGAGCAGTTAATGGTGCTCCTAGGAAAATCGTTCTAAAAGTTGTTGGATGTTTTAAATAAGCTTTTAATATGCGATGGTAGTGTTTGTAAGAATGTTCTATATTAACTAGGAAGTATTTTTCTTTGTGTGGATGGATGAAATTAATAGTTTGTACTGAGCACAGTTGATTGAGTGTGTGTGTGTGTGTATAAGTATGTATGCAAAACACAGTGATTTCGACTGATCATCTAACTGCAATTTATTTGTTAGGTGGGAAAATTTACAAGCGAAGTCATATCTCCGTATTGTGCTGTTTTCTGATCCATCCAGGTATTTTTGATGCACATTTGTTATTTGTGTTTGCATTTGTTTCTCAATTACATTAATTGCTAATATGACGTTAGATAGAGAAAGATTAATTAACATCACAATGTATGGAACTGTTATCATTTGTTATTTTTATTTATTTCCTTTTTGTACACTTCCGTGATGTGTTTACCCAGATTTAATTGGGTATAATGTCACTGTTATGTTTGCTGAGTCCGCATTGAGCGCGCTGAGGAGAGGTGGGAAAATTTACAAGCGAAGTCATATCTCCGTATTGTGCTGTTTTCTGATCCATTCAGATCCATCCAGTCTGCTCTGGCCTGACTTTTAAGTGTCAATAAACCCACCATCAGCAACAGTACCAGTGGCCTGTTTCTTTATCGTACACAACGCAGAGAGTCAAACACCGGTTACAGTGGTGCCGTGACCCGGATGAAGATCAGCTCCCCTGGAATCTTCATCCAAAGATCGATGTCGTTTGGTCACCGGTGGATGCTGCACTTCAGTCAAGGTTTTGATGAACTGTGATACAGTGCATTGCACTTTCATTGAATTGGACACTTCACTATATCCTTTCTTTATTTCTATTTTAATTTAATATACCTCTTTTCCCATTTAAAATATTTTTTTTTGATAGTTGTGCTCAGACACTTGTTTATCTATTCTAAAGTTTTATTCAATGTTTGACTATTTACATGCCAATAAGTAGTAATGGCATATGGTTTCAAAGCAGACAGTTTTAAGGGTGAGGAGAACATGTCGGATTTAACTTTAGGAAGGGGAAGACTTTTCACTAATTCATCTACTCCTGTTGCAGGGAGGGGTAATGTGGGACGAAGTTCTGAATTTTGTTCTACCCGGGTAACTGACCAAACACCTAGTCAGTTAAGGAGTAACCCATTTTTGGCTAGCCCAGATTTAAATGATACTGCATGGCAAAATCTCATAACACATATTGCTCAGGAAGTAGGACAGACTTTGATTTCTGTTCAAGGTGGGGAAAGGTATGGGGAAAGAGAAACTAATAATACACAGACACAGAGTTCAGTTGCTGGTCAGTCATTCACAGAAACACCCTCACTTAATTTGACAGGAGTCAAATTAGTCATGCAATCTGAAGTAAGAGAGCCTCCTGTGTTCCGAGGTGATGGAACAGATAAGTTCACTGTGCATGAGTGGGAGGATTTAGTGGATACTTATTTGCGTAAAAGAGGCATACCAGCATCCGAGCATTATCATGAGATCCTTTCCAGGCTGCTGGGTAAGGCTAAAGACATTGTCAAAATAACCCTACGCAGCAACACGTCTCTAAAACCTTCTGAAAACCCCACAGTAATATTCGATATCCTGAAACAACATTTCAGTGAAGTCAGATTCTCCTCTATGCCTTTAGCAGATTTCTACGGCACAGTTTCTGTTATAGGAGAGAACCCAGTGGAGTATTGGGTCCGGTTGAATAAGGCCGTGGATGCTGCTGAAGAAGCTTTGAAAAGACTTGGACGACGGATGGATAATCCATGCCAGGAGGCAGTCATGATGTTTGTCAAGTACTGTCCGGACCCCAACTTGTCTGCCGTTTTCCGTTTGAAAGCAACCGATAAGTGGACAGCGAGTGAGGTACAAGAGCATCTCGACAGATATCAGGTTGAGCAAAAAGAACAGTTGGCAATTAAATCTAAGCGCAATGTTACAGTGAGGAATGTTGCAGCTCACCCACAGTCACTCGTGGAGAATGAGATGATGGCTAGTGGTTCCCCAGTCATGGCGTCTGAACATTCGAACTTGAGTATTTCATCTTCTACACAGAATGATGATAACTGTATGAAAACACTCATCACCCTACTTGACCGTGCTCTCTCCCAGAATTCTCAAGCTGAAATGAGGAGTCCTCGACCGAGCCAACCGCCTATGAGAGCTTGTAAGGTGTGCCGTTCATATGAACATTCAACTCTCTCACACTGTCGACATCAGCGACTGTGTCTTGCTTGCTTCCAACCTGGGCACATAAAAAGAAATTGTGTGAATAGTCAGCATGGCTCTGGCAGCAAGATCATCGTGCCCCCCCCCCCAAAAAAAAAGAGTGGTGGGCTATGGCCAATCCTATATCTGCACATTTTGAACCGCTGCCATCACATGCTGCGCTCCGGAATGCTTATGCAGATGCGCATCACGCGATGCGTTCGTCCTCAGGATTGGTTTGTAGCAATAGATCTGAAGGACACGTATTTTCATATCTCCACACTTCCACGCCACCGGCAGTTTCTGTGGTTTGCGTTTGAAGGTCGAGCGTGGCAATACAAGGTCCTCCCCTTCAGGCTCTCTCTGTTTCCGCGAGTTTTCACCAAGCTCGCGGAGGGTGCCCTCGCACCCCTTCGACTCGCCGGCATCTGCACGCTCAATTATTTCGATGACTGGCTGATTTTTAGCCCACTCTCGGGAGCAATTGATTATGCACAGAGACAAGGTGCTCCGGCACCTCCGCCCGTTGGGGTTTCAGGTCAACCGAGAAAAGAGCAAGCTCGCCCCCGTGCAGAGCATCTCCTTTCTCGGGTTGGAGCTGGACTCGTTCACTATGGAGGCGCGCCTCTCACGAGAGCGCGCCGAGGCAATGCTGAACTGTCTGAGAGAGTTCGACAGGAAAAAAAGTGGTCCCCCTGAAATTATTTCAGAGGCTCCTGGGGCATATGGCATCCGCAGCCGCGGCCACGCCGCTCGGATTGCTCCATATGAGACCACTACAGCATTGGCTTCACGATCGGGTCCCCAGACGCGCATGGCACGCGGGCACACACTGAGTGACTGTCACTGCGCTGTGTCACCGCACCCGCACCCCCTGGAAAGGACCCCTCCTTCCTACGGGCCAGTGTGCCCCTAGGAAGGAGAAGCACGTTAGCATCGAGAGCAACACCGAGTAAGTACATTTAGACCTGTTTTCAGTTGCTGTGTTTGGTTCGAGAACACTTAGACTTGTTTCAGCTGGTTGTGTATTGGTTGTTGGACATTTAAAATTGTTTTCAGCTATCTGTGTTTAGTACTAGCAAGCTTTAGCCGCTGTTTCCTTTGTTTACTGTAAGAGCTGTGTGCCGAGCCGGAGGTTTTTTCGCGCTCCCGACGCTGCAATTTAGGGTCTTTTTTAACTTGGAGGCGTGTCCAAACGCCAGGTAAACACTATATATTTGAACACATTAGGTTTAGCTAGCAGGAGAAGCACGTTAGCATCGAGAACAACACCGAGTAAGTACATTTAGACCTGTTTTCAGTTGCTGTGTTTGGTTCGAGAACACTTAGACTTGTTTCAGCTGGTTGTGTATTGGTTGTTGGACATTTAAAATTGTTTTCAGCTATCTGTGTTTAGTACTAGCAAGCTTTAGCCACTGTTTCCTTTGTTTACTGTAAGAGCTGTGTGCCGGGCCGGAGGTTTTTTCGCGCCCCCGCCGCTGCAATTTCGGGTCTTTTTACTCTCGAGGCGTGTCCAGCTGAACTCAATCAGCAAAGCGCTCGGGGGTGTATATAAGCGACTAGTATCACTGCGGCAGCGGTCGCGGCAGCCTCGTGTGAAGCCCATCTCGTGTGAAGACCGACGAGGGTAAAGACCATCGACTCTACCTGCGCGACTAAGACCGACGAGGGTAAAGACCATCAACTCTACCTGCGCGACTAAGACCGACGAGGGTAAAGACCATCGACTCTACCTGCGCGACTCCACCGAGCAAAGACACCGACAAAGCACTTGAGTACTTTTTATTACTTTATTGTTTTACGTTATCTCTGCACTCATTATTGTTTTCCTTGCACTTTATTATGTGTTTACTAATTCCTGTTGTTACTAACACTCGCAAAGCACGAAAGGTATGCTGCAGGCGCAACCCTCACAACCTTCGATCAATTCATGTATCCTCTATTTCACAACTCTCTCTCTCTGTGGGCCTCTGGAATTGTCAATCTGCTGTTAACAAAGCAGATTTTATTACCTCCATAGCCACTCATTCTGACTTTAGTCTCATGGCTCTAACTGAAACCTGGTTGAGACCGGAGGACACTGCTACACATGCAGCTCTTTCTACTAATTTCTCTCTTTCCCACACTCCTCGTCAGACAGGGAGAGGGGGTGGGACTGGACTACTGATTTCCAAAGAATGGAAATTCACTCAGAGACCGTCCCTGCCAAAAATCAGCTCTTTTGAATTCCATGCGGTCACCATTATCCACCCCTTCCGCATAAATGTGGTTGTCATCTACCACCCACCGGGTACATTAGGTCACTTCTTAGATGAACTGGATGTTCTTCTCTCATCTTTTTCTGATTATGACACTCCCTTGTTGGTGCTAGGTGACTTCAACATCCACATTGAAAGACCTCAAGCTGCTGACTTCCAGACTCTGCTTGCATCTTTCGACCTCAAAAGAGCACCTACTTCTGCTACTCACAAATCAGGTAATCAACTAGACCTTATTTACACTCGACATTGCCTCGCTGATCAAACACTAGTAACTCCACTACAAACATCGGATCATTTCCTTCTCTCTCTCAACATCCACATTACTCCTGAGCCGCCACACACTCCAACTCTAGTTGCCTTTCGCAGAAACATACGCTCTCTCTCACCCAATAGACTATCCACCATTGTTTCTAACTCTCTTCCTCCATCTTGCAAACTCTCTGCACTTGATACGAACAGTGCCACTGATACACTCTGCTCCACGCTAACATCATGTCTAGACAGACTATGCCCTCTTACATCCAGACCAACCCGGGCCAGCCCTCCTGCACCCTGGCTCTCTGATGTTCTCCGTGAGCATCGCTCAAAACTTCGGGCTGCTGAGAGAAGTTGGCGGAAAACTAAAAATCCTGAACAGCTCATAACATACCAAACTCTTCTGTCTTCTTTCTCGACTGAGGTTACTTCTGCAAAGCAGACATACTTCCGTCAGAAAGTCAACAGTGCCACCAATCCTCGCTTACTTTTTAAAACATTTTCCTCCCTCCTCTATCCTCCTCCTCCACCCGCATCCTCCACACTCACTACTGATGACTTTGCTACATTCTTTTGCACCAAAACTGCAAAAATCAGTGCTCAATTTGCTGCACCTACAACAAACACGCAAGATACACCACCAACACCACACACACTCACCTCTTTTTCCCAGCTCTCTGAGTCTGAGGTGTCCAATCTCGTGCTATCAAGCCATGCAACCACCTGTCCGCTTGATCCCATTCCCTCTCATCTCCTGCAAGCCATTTCTCCTGCAGTCATACCAACACTGACTCACATAATTAACACATCTCTTGACTCTGGTCTATTCCCTACTTCATTCAAGCAGGCTAGGGTAACCCCACTGCTAAAGAAACCCAACCTGGATCAAACGCTACTTGAAAACTACCGACCGGTATCCCTGCTTCCATTCATGGCCAAGATTTTGGAGAAAGTAAAGTTCAATCAAGTCCTAGACTTTCTTACTCAAAACAACCTCATGGACAACAAGCAATCTGGCTTTAAGAAAGGACACTCAACTGAGACTGCCCTGCTCTCGGTCGTGGAGGATCTCAGACTGGCTAAAGCAGACTCTAAATCATCTGTCCTCATCTTGCTGGATTTATCAGCTGCTTTTGACACTGTAAACCACCAGATCCTGCTATCTACGCTTGAGTCACTGGGCGTCGCAGGCACTGTTATTCAATGGTTCAGATCTTACCTCTCGGACAGGTCATTCAGGGTGTCGTGGAGGGGAAAGGTGTCCAACCTACAGCATCTAAACACTGGGGTACCTCAGGGCTCTGTTATTGGGCTACTTCTCTTCTCTATCTACACGGCATCTTTAGGAACAGTCATCCAGAAACATGGTTTTTCCTACCACTGCTATGCTGATGACACCCAGCTATACCTCTCTTTTCACCCTGATGATCCCTCGGTTCCAGCTCGCATTTCAGCCTGCCTGTCAGACATTTCACACTGGATGAAAGATCATCATCTCCAGCTTAACCTCACGAAAACGGAAATGCTTGAAGTTTCTGCCAACCCGACTCTTCACCATAACTTTTCAATCCAGATGGATGGAGCAACCATCACTGCATCCAAAATAGTAAAAAGCCTTGGAGTAACGATTGATGACCAACTGAACTTCTCTGACCACATTTCTAGAACTGCTCGATCTTGCAGATTCGCACTCTACAACATCAGAAAGGTCCGACCCTTCCTATCTGAACATACAGCTCAACTCATTGTTCAAGCTCTTGTCCTCTCCAAACTGGACTATTGCAACTCTCTGCTAGCCGGGCTACCAGCTAGTTCTATCAAACCTCTTCAGCTGCTTCAGAACGCAGCAGCACGAGTGGTCTTTGATGAACCCAAAAGAGCACATGTCACTCCGCTACTCACCCGTTTGCACTGGCTGCCAGTTGCTGCCCGCATCAAATTCAAAGCTCTGATGTTTGCTTACAAAGTGACCTCTAGCTGTGCTCCTTCATATCTGCTCTCACTTCTGCAGATATATGTGCCCTCCAGAAACTTGCGTTCTGTGAATGAACGTCGCCTCGTTGTTCCATCCCAAAGAGGGAAGAAATCACTTTCCCGAACTCTCACATTCAATCTGCCCAGTTGGTGGAATGAACTCCCTTACTACATCAGAACAGCAGAGTCACTTGCTGTCTTCAAGAAACGACTAAAAACGCAACTGTTTAGTCTCCACTTTCCTTCCTAATCTGCAACTGCCTCTCTGGCTATACCACTAACTGTGCCCTCTCTCTCTCTCAAAAAAAAAAAAAATTTTTTTACTAATGCTTTGCTTCTTAGACTTTACATACCTGAAACTTGCCTATAGCACTTGCTCACTGATGCTCTTATAGTTGTGTAAATTGCTTCCTTGTCCTCATTTGTAAGTCGCTTTGGATAAAAGCGTCTGCTAAATGACTAAATGTAAATGTAAAATGTAAATGTAGGTCAGGCGTCCAGGCAGGCTGTCGTTTCGGCAGATGCCTCCAGTATGGGGCCGTGTGTAGCGGGCATGCTGCTGCGGACCTGTGGAGGGGAACCCAGCTGCATTGGCATATCAACTGCCTAGAGCTGTTGGCAGTGTTTCTCGCTCTGCGCCGCTTTTTACCGGTGCTGAGGGGGCAACACGTGCTGGTCAGGACGGACAGCCCGGCCGTGGTAGCGTATTCCATCCGGATGGGGGGTATACGCTCCCGCTGCATGTCTCAGCTCGCTCGCCGTCTGCTCCTCTGGAGTCATACGCGGCTGAAGTCGCTGCTTGCTATTCACACCCCGGATGGGCTCAACTGTGCGGCCAACAGGCTCTCACGGCAGCTCCTTCCCCGAGTCATGCGTAAGTATGCACTCCCCTCAGTGAGCCTACTCGCGCAGTTTCTGTGCAAGGTCAGGGAGGACGAGGGGCAGGTCTTGCTAGTTGCGCTAGCAGATCAGTGTTGTGCTTTCTTTCCTTCAGGACAAGTGGAGCGAAGGCTGTCGCGCTCCACACTGAGGGTTTACGTGGCCACCATCTCCGCTCATCATGATGCGTGGATGGCGGCACCGTGGGGAGGCATAACCTCATCATCCAGTTCCTCAGAGGTGCGAGGCGGATGTTTTCCCCCGCCCCCCTCTCATACCCTCTTGAGATCTCGCGGTAGTGCTACGAGCCTACGTGGGGATCCCTTCGAACCACTCGACTCAGTATCCTTGAGATTTCTGTCCTTGAAGACAGCTCTGCTGGTCGTGTTGGCATCGGTTAAGAGGGTTAGGTACCTGGAGGCATTTTTGGTCAGTGACTCGTGCCAAGAATTCGGGCCGGCCTACTCTCACGTTGTCCTGAGACCCCGGCCCGGCTATGTGCCCAAGGTTCCTACCACGCCGTTTAAGAATCAGGTAGTGAGCCTGCAAGCGCTGCCCGCGGAGGAGGCAGACCCAGCCCTTTCATTGTTGTGTCCTGTTCGCGCTTTGTGAATATATGTGGACCACACTCAGAGCCTTAGATCCTCTGACCAGCTCTTTGTCCATTACAGTGGTCGGCAGATGGGAAGTGCCGTATCTAAACAGAGGTTGGCCCACTGGATAGTGGATGCCATCTCCCTCGTCTTTGAGCCAGGGTGAGCCGTGTCCCCCGGGGGTGAGAGCGCACTCCACTACGGAGCATCGCATCCTCCTGGGCGTTAGCACGCGGCGCCTCTCTGACAGACATTTGTAGAGCTACGGGTTGGGTGACACCCAATACATTTGCAAGGTTACAATCTGCGAGTGGAGCCGGTTTCCTCAAGGGTATTAGGCAACCCTTGGTGATTGAGGAAACGATTCGAAACGATCCCATACGTTCACTCAGCCACGGTATAGTCCCCCCTTCTAGGGCAGGCTCGTGTCTTCCCTCCCCGCTAACCATCCTTAAGCAAGGACTCCCCATCTCTGGGCTAGTCCATAGGTTGTCACCAGGTCTCCCCTCTGGATAACAGGTGAGCTCCGCAGCGTCCTCCCTATCGGGACTGAACGCTTTCCCAACGTACTGTCGTATCAAAACCTATTTTACTGGGTTATTGCGACTCCCCGAAAAACATAACTGTTCTGAACAGGTAAGTGAGGGCCAGGGGACACGTTAGAAGACTGTGTCTCGGGGTGTTGTAGGTGCGCTCGCTCTACTGCGTGGCACACCCTTCGCCAGGGACGCAGTAAGGTTCTTTCGTTGTGGCGTTTTCCATAGATTTCCCCATAGTGGAAGTTTCCACATAGCATTGGAGTTCCCCATCCGAAGGGGAACGCTACGGTTACTAAAGTAACCCTACGTTCCCCGAGGGGGGGAACGGAAATGCTATGTTCCTTCGCCACAACGATTGTCCCTTAGCTGTTGAGCGTGAAAGTCTCTTCAGCTAGAAAAGGATGTCGAGCATGGCACTGACTGCGTCTTTATAGCATGACTGATTGTCATTGACGCCAGCTGTGCACGCTGACGCTGCCAACTCATTGGCATTTCATTGGCACGTTTTTATATTCTTTCAGATGATTGGATTCTGACGAAATCCCCATAGTGGAAGTTTCCACATAGCATTTCCGTTCCCCCCCTCGGGGAACAAAGGGTTACTTTAGTAACCGTAGCGAAATTGCTTGTAAAGTAACTAACGACAGCACTGTACGTTTCAATATCATAAGAAGAAATGTATGGGATGGAACTTGCAGAGCAATGGGCAGATCCAATTTTTCACCCGAAAAGAAGGTTGAAGTCAAGTTTACTGATGACTATGGAACATCTGAGGGTGCTGTAGACAACGGAGGACCTACTCGAGAGTTTTTCAGACTTTGTCTTCATGAAATCAAGGACAAAATTGGCATCTTTGAGGGGCCATCTAATGCTAAAGTCCTCACATGCAACTCCAAAGGTATACATACATACAGTTGAAATCAGAATTGTTAGCCCCCCTTTGCATTTTTTTCCCTTTTTTTAAATATTTCCTAAATGATGTTTAACAGAGCAAGGAAATTTTCACAGTATGTCTGATAATATTTTTTTCTCCAGGGAGAAAGTCTTATTTGTTTTATTTCGGCTAGAATAAAAGCAGTTTTAAATTTTTTATGAACCATTTTAGGTCAAAATTGTTAGCCCCTTTAAGCTATATATATATTTTTTTCCCGATAGTCTACAGAACAAACCATTATTATACAATGATTTGCCTAATTCCCCTAACCTGCCTAGTTAACCTAATTATCCTAGTTATATATACACACACATACATACATATACTTCATGGCTCCAACTTTTTCACATATCTTCAATAGATCACTGGAACAGCGCAAAGTTCCATCCTGCTTTAAGCGCTCTACTATCATCCCAATCCCGAAGAAGTCAAAGATCACAGGACTCAATGACTACAGACCTGTGGCCTTAACATCTGTGGCCATAAAGTCATTCGAAAGACTGGTGCTAGCATATCTGAAGGACATTACTGGACCCCTGCAGTTCACCTATAGAGCAAACCCGTCTGTGGATGATGCAGTCAACATGGGACTGCATTATACCCTACAACATCTGTACAAACCAAGAAAACTACGCAAGGATTCTGTTTGTGGACTGCAGTTCTGCCTTTAACACCATCGTCCCATCACTGCTTGAGTACAAACTGGCCCAGCTCTCTGTTCCTAGCTCTGTCTGTCAATGGATCACCAGCTTTCTGACAGATAGACAGCAGCTAGTCAGAATGGGCAAAATCACATCCGACAGCCGCACCATCAGCACTGGTGCCCCCCAGGGATGTGTTCTTTCCCCAATGCTCTTCTCCCTGTACACCAACGACTGCACTGCAAAAGACCCCTCCATCAAACTCATTAAGTTTGCAGACGACACTACTGTTATCGGCCTCATCCAGAACGGTGACGAGTCTGCATACAGACAGGAGGTGTTATGGTGCAGATACAACAACCAGGAGCTGAACCCGCTCAAAACAGTGGAGATGATAGTGGACTTCAGGAGAAACCCCCCTGCACTCCCCCCAATCACCATCATGAACAGCACTGTGGCTGCAGTAGAGTCATTCAGGTTCCTGGGCACCACCATCTCTCATGATCTGAAGTGGGACAGTCACAGACTCTGTTGTGAAGAAAGCCCAGCAGAGACTGTACTTCCTTTGTCAGCTGAGGAAGTTCAACCTGCCACAGGAGCTGCTCGTACAGTTCTACTCAGCTGTCATCCAATCCATCCTCTGCACTTCAATCACCGTCTGGTTCGGCTCAGCTGCCAAAACCGACCTCCGTAGACTACAGCGAATAGTCCGGACTGCTGAACGAATCACTGGCACTACTCTTCCTACACTTCAAGAACTGTACTCTTCCAGAGTGAGTAAAAGGGCTCGCGAAATTACTCTGGACGCCTCACACCCAGCACACTACCTGTTCGAACTGTTACCGTCTGGTCGGCGCTTCAGAGCACCAAGCACAAAAACAGCCAGACACAGGAAGTTTCTTTCCTCAGGCTGTCTACCTTATGAACAGTTAAATATTCCCCTACTGTGCAATAAATATGTGCAATACTTTCTCATACGCACTTGTACACAGCACCTTATATCAATATACAATGCAATACTCTCTACATTCGCACTTGTACACAGCACCTTATAACCTGTATATTTATAACAATCTGTACATACAACTCAACATCCAGGTTTCTTGACTAACCGCATCTGTTTAATGCTTATCATTTTTATTTAATTTTTTTCATATTTATTTTGTGTTGTCACTTTATGTACACTGGAAGCTTCTGTAGCCAAAACAAATTCCTTGTGTGTGTGAAGCACACTTGGCAATAAAACTGATTCTGATGTGTATATATATATATATATATATATATATATATATATATATATATATATATATATATATATATATACACACATATACATATACATATGTACACATATACACACATATACACAGTTTCAATCAGAATTATTAAACCCCCTTTGAATTTTTTTTTTTAAGTTCCCAAATGATGTATAACAGAGCAAGGGAATTTTCACAGTATGTCTAATAATAGTTTTTTCTTCTGGGGAAATCCTTATTTACTTTAACTCGGCTAAAATAAATACAGTTTATAATTTTTTCAAAAACATTTTAAGGTCAAAATTATTAGCCCCTTTAAGCTATATATATATATATATATATATATATATATATATATATATATATATATATATATATATATATATAAATTTTGATAGTCTACAGAACAAACCATCGTTATACAACAACTTGCCTAATTACCCTACCCTGACTAGTTAACCTAATTAACCTAGTTAAGCCTTTAAATGTCACTTTAGACTGTATAAAGATCAAATAAATCAGTTATTAGAAATGAGTTATTAAAACTATTGTTTAGAAATGTGTTGGAAAAATCCTCTCTTCGTTAATCAGAAATTAATTAATTGGGGAACAAAATACACAGGCGGGCTAATAATTCAGGGGGTTTAATAATTCTGACTGGAGCTGTATCACAGGCAGTATCTTTGTATGATATTAGCAAATAGTCAAAAAGTCAGATTACATGCCTCTTTTTGAAACCTGGATTAGAAACTTAAGTTATGTGTTGCCCATGGAAGAATTGAGATATGGGTTGGAAATAAACAAAACAATTTTCAAAATCTGGAATCCAATTAGGCTATATTAGTGATGCTGACTTGTAATTCTTTATAGGCTGGGCTGGTTTGGCATATGTCTGTAACACTGAACACTGGACAACAGAGCATAAAGGTAATCCACGATTGTAGTCAAAAACAAGTGAATGGTCAGTACAGGCTGCAAATAATCAATAATGGGAAAACAAGGCAATGATCAAAACACAAACTAGACAGGATTAATCCTTAGAACAAGACTCGACCACAATGTGTTTGTGTGTGCTGTTTATAGTCCATTTGATTAGTCCTGTACAGCTTCAGCTGTGTCTTTGCAATTAGGGGGTTTCTGGGCCAGGTGTGTGAGTGAAGTGCATGATAGAATCTGTAGTCCATTAAAGTGGCAGATTTGTAGTTCTCCAGCGATCTGCAAATGCTAGATCGCTGGTGATCGTGACAACGTCAAGCTGTAGAACCTACACACTTCCCTGTAAATTATTTTTGTATTATATTTAATGATTTTTTTAATGCTTTCTTGATGATATTGTATTATGTTGTGTCTAGCATTCTGTGTATTGTAAAATGACCTTTGTACTCTTTCTGCTCTAGTCAAGGTTATTGTTTATTCTCATATGCTATTTTTTATTCTCTCATGCTAAAGACTATATATATATATATATATATATATATATATATATATATATATATATATATATATATATATAGGGAGGTCATGTCTGAATGTTGTTTCTGCAAAAGACATAATGGTCGAGTGATGATGCAGAAGATGGCAGCCAAAGGAAAGAATTCTTCCAGACCATCCTCCCTTCACCAATGTAGGGGTTGATTACTTTTTAACGATAGAGGTAAAGAAAGGATGAGGCACAACCAAGTAATATGGTGTAATATTAACTTGTCTGTCCAGTAGAGCAGTCTAGAAGGAGCCAATTCGCTGGATACAGATGCATGCAATAATGCAATGCGCCAGTTTATTTGCAGAAGAGGGCAAGTCAGTCACATTGAAATATAATGGCACCAACTTCAAAGGAGCAGAGAGAGAACTAAGAGAGGCACTTTTATCCCTGAATCAGGATAAGATTAAAGGGATGCTACAACAGAGTCATTAGTGGAGCTTTAATCCCCCTACAGGGTCTCATTATGGTGGTGTTTCTTCATCAGCAAGACGGGATTAGGGCTGCACAATTAATCGAAAAAAAGATCACAATCTCGATTTGACCCTACACATGATCTTAATTCAGCTTTTCTATGATTAATTATATTTAAGCCAATGATACTTTCAAGGTCTGAAGAGAAGCTAGGCAGTCGCACAAGTCTTCACACCAACATTGACACCTTCAAATGACGTTAAAAGTGTCACATACTGTATTTATAAGGTAAAATTGACCCAAAAATGTCATTTCTGTCTTGTAATGATGTATTCGCGGCGGCAAAATCACACGCGAGCTGACGCAATGTTTTTTTTTTTTTTACTACCGAGAACGCATGCGTGCACGCATGATGTTTACTTTAGTGAACACAACCTGCATAGGCTGTGAATAACAGGTGATGAAGTTGTAAATAACATTCAGTTTGTTGCACAGAGCGATCGTTTGAGGGCCGTGCTGGAGGTTTGATTTGATTGTATGTGTTTTTTCTCACAGTGACAGCAGCCATGAGCCGCTCTCGGATGTGAAAGTGAAACCTGTGCGCACATCATTTAAATGATCATATCGCATTTTAGGGTTATGATTACGACAAGCATTTGATATGTTTTTTTTTTTCTCTTTTATAACGAACTCAGAGTGTTGTGCATGAAAATGAATGTGTACTGTGTCAGTAAAACAACCCTAGCCTATATTTTTTTACTACCGAGAACGCGCGCGTGCACGCATGATGTTTACTTTAGTGAACACAACCTGCATAGGCTGTGAATAACAGGTGATGAAGTTGTAAAAAACCTTCAGTTTGTTGCACAAAGCGATCGTTTGAGGGCCGTGCTGGAGGTTTGATTTGATTGTATGTGTTTTTTCTCAGTGACAGCAGCCATGAGCCCCTCTCGGATGTGAAAGTGAAACCTGTGCGCACATCATTTAAATGATCATATTGCATTTTAGAGTTATGATTACGACAAGCATTTTATATGTTTTTTTTTTTTTTGTCTTTTATAACGAACACAGTGTGTTGTGCATGAAAATCAATGTGTACTGTGTCAGTATAACAACCTTAGCCTATTTATAATGTTGAATATTATGCAGGAGGGAATCTGATAATGACAAAATTCAAATTTTACCAGTGAAAACAAATGGTCTAATAATGTTGTCAATAACAGATGACAAGGACATGTCTTAAACATAATAAATCAACATTATTATTATGAATAGTTATATTCTGATGTCATAATTTTACTGTCAATTAACAAACAGGACATATTGAAAGTCTGTTCAAGTCCACCATAATGACTATACAAAATTTTGCATTTTAAGCAACAGTAGAGCTACACATAGGCCTAGTATTATTGTTGTTGTTATACCATATGTTTGAGAATTAACAATAATAATAGGCTAATCATATTAACCTTTATTTTACAATTACAGAATCGTGAGAAAATCGTGATCTTGATTTTAAGCTAAAAAAAAAATAATTCACATTTTTGCCAGAATTGTGCAGCCCTAGACGGGATGATGATGGGTTTCACAAAGTACAATGTGAAGTCGAAGCCATTCTAAAGACCGTCCAATTACCAAGTTGTCTGATGATCTGAATGACCTAGAACCGCTAATGCCTAATAAAATCCAACTTATGAAAGGAAGGCCATATCTACCACCAAGACTATTTGAGCAGCATTACTTGTACATCAAGAGGAGATGGGGGCAAGTTCAGTATATATCTGATCTCCTTTGGAAGCACTGGATCCACAAATATCTGCCACTGCTGCAAGAAAGGCAGAAATGGAATCAATGAAAAAAAATCTCAAGCCAGGATATTGTGATTATTGTGGATTCCGCTACACCATGTAGCTCATGGCCTCTTGCAAGAGTCTTGGAGGCACTTTATGATAAGAAGGGAATTGTGCACTCCATATGTCTCCAGACAAAGAGATGCACCAAAGACATGCCTGTGACTAAATTTTGCTTACTGCATAAACCAGTTTAGCAGGTTGATATATCTTCATTTAAATTACCTCATTGGGTTGTATTGTACACTTTGTATATGTTGGCTCCCTAATTGTTGTGTGTGGGAATTGTCATGCCTATATGACATATGTCATGCCAATAAGGGGTCGGGTGTAGGAGCCATTTGGTCATTGTTGTTGGTGTTTATTTTCTCGCTAGGTGGCACAGTGACAACTATATAGGTAGGACAAATATTTACAGAATAGTTGTTGCTGGATGGAAAGGAAAAGTTTGTTTAGACCATTCAACTGCAAACGCTAAAATGCTATACTGCTACTGTCTGTTTTCTGTTGTGCAAACCACACTGGGTGGTCATACAGGAGGGCCTAGAATAATAAACAAAACATAAAAGATGCAAAGTTTACAATTACAATGGCAATAGAAAAGCGTGTCAACTAGGTGCTAGTCTAACAACCCCTCAGGGACCTCAAGTATTGGGCTTAGTCTTAAGATGGTGCTTGCACTTGTAACACCACAAGCCATGATCAAGCACAGCCACAGTCATGTCCATGCAGCATAAGCTGCTTATGAACACTGCGTTGCATGCTGAAGCCAGAAATGTAACAGTGATCGTGTCCGTCATCCAATAAAAGGAAACCGCCGCAACCACGGCTGGCATAACATCTTTAGAAACATGTGTTTACCAGCGTGTTGCTCTCTTGAAACATCTCTTTTTGTGGAAATCCTGAGGAGATTGCAGAAAAATTCCAGCGAAGTGTCCAGGGACAGAAGAAATTGGAATCCAGCTTGCACTTGAACTTGATAGCCATTGAAGAGACATGTTGATTCTAAAGTGACAGTCTAATAAGCTTCCTCTTAAGGAAGTCTTTATACTCCTAATTGCAGAGTGGCTACACATGTGGGAGCTACACCCGCCCATTTCATAGGCATCCATTGGCCCTTTTTATACAAATCAGAGTGATTGGTCCCTTCTAAGCGAATCATCTAATCGATCTACTTAACATAAAATCAAAGGCTGTTTCTTAATTCCAAGAATAGAAAAAACGGACTTGCGTTCTCATGGAGATTGTTTCTGCCAGGTTACCGAGTTTTGCGCTCAAGTCAGCATTGATACATCCTCTATATCAAAAACACATCTGAGAACTTTCATACATCATTTGTTCTTACAGTTTGGAGTGTTGGAACTGAGCTTTGGCCGTTGATGATGACATTACACAAGAACACAAGGATGTAAGATCACACAAGAATGCATATTGAGAAACAGATCAACTGAGGGGGAACTAGACATTAAGCTTTCAAATTATAAGTAGTTTGTAATAATTGCTTTATGTTTAGACTACATTATCATGGTTTAAATTGTAAGAGTAAATGGTCTCGTCGGCACCAGTGGTGTAGTGGTTAGTGCATCGACACATGCACTCCGGTGCTCATGGCGACCCAAGTTTGATTCCGCCTCGCTGTCCTATGCCGATCCTTCCCCTCTCTCTGCTCCCTTTGTTTTCTTTTCAGTTCTCTCTACTTTCCTATCCAATAAAGGTGAAAACCACAAAAAATTATTATTAAAAAGAAAAAAAAGAAAAGAGTAAATGGTCCCACATATTGCAAGGTGACAGTAAATGTGTTTTATTTTATTTATTATTCTTCCTACATAACAAAAGAAACAAAAAATGCTATAATATGTATTCAGAGGTCTTAGATCTTTCCAACGATGTATAGTTCATCATGACTTGATTAGGATTTAATTGCAAAATACGTACGTAAACTTAAGCCTCTCAGTGGTGGTACAGTGACAGTTAAGGGTTTTATAAATTTTTCATATTGTGAGGTTATTTTAAGGTGATTCCATGAAGAGGTTTTAAGAGAAATCACTTAAAAAACTTTACTGCTTTTTAAGAGAACAGTTTCATGTATATGTGCTCTTTGTTACTTAATTAAAAAGGTAAAAACTACACAAATAAGAAGCCAAATGTTTTCTTTTATGGTTAATTGCGAATGACTCTTGGAACTGTTTATTTGTTAAATTTACCAATAATATGCTGCTTTGTATTCTGTTCAGGCTTGCACATGATTATATAACATTTTGGTAAAAATATGCAAAACAGTAAACCAAAACTTGAAGCTAAAATGGCAAATATCTCTACTGCTACAGTCAATTTTCCAGGAGAACTTAAATAAGAAGGGATAAATGTGATCCATACAGCACAGAATATGAGCATACTGAATGTGATGAATTTCGCTTCATTGAATTTATCAGGCAGTGTGCGAGCCAGAAAAGCCAGAATGAAACACAAGACAGCCAGAAGACCTATATAACCTAGTGCAGCAGAAAAACCTATAGTAGAACCCAGACTACACTCAAGAATTATTTTTTCTTTGAAATATTTCATATTTTTGTAGGGCAATGGAGGAGATACTGCTAGCCAAAGCACACAGATGAGAACTTGTACAATTGTAAACACAAGAACACTGAGTCGTTGTTGTACAGGACCAAACCACTTCATGACATTACTTCCTGGTAGAGTAGCCTTGAAGGCCATTAACACCACTATTGTTTTCCCCAGAACACAGGAGATACAGAGGACAAAAGTGATCCCAAATGCAGTGTGACGCAACATACAGGACCACTCAGTGGGGCGACCAATGAAAGTAAGAGAACAGAGAAAACAAAGCATCAATGAGAAGAGTAGCAGGAAGCTCAGCTCTGAGTTGTTGGCTTTTACTACGGGAGTGTCCTTCTTGCTATAAAACAGAATGGCAACTAGTGTGGTTAATCCTGCGCCCAACAGTGAGAAAAAGACTAGAACTATACCCATTAGTTCTTTGAATGACAGGAACTCTACAGTCTTTAACACACATTTATTTTTCTCAGCATTAGACCAGTATTCCACTGGACATTGCTTGCAGTTATTTGAATCTGGAAAGATAGTTGTGATCACAGTTAAATCAAGATGATTTTTTGGTAAGAAAATAGCTATCAGTCATTCAATTTTCAGGTCTTTTGAACGGTAAGATAGACTGAATATCACCTGTTTCATTACTGATTTCTCCTTCTGCACATGGAATACAGTCATAACAGCAGACCGGTCTTCCTTTCTGAACAGCCTTCCTAGTGCCTGGAGGACAGTTTTCACTGCACACAGACCTCGGCTTCTATACAATAAAAAAAATTGTACAAGTCACTTTACTCAATAGTATAAACATATTTTTTAAACTTGTACAAAGGACAGAGTATTTCGTAATGGCTATGTTTACAGAATATCAATAACAATGGAAATCTAATGAAAATGATTTAATATATTATTATTAAATTGTGTGTGTATATATATATATATATATATATATATATATATATATATATATATATATATATATATATATATATATATACATATATACACACACACATATATATATATATATATATATATATATATATATATATATATATATATATATATATATATACATATATATGTATATATATATATATATATATATATATATATATATATATATATATATATACATACATATATATATATATATATATACATATATATATACATATATACATATATACATATATATATACATATATACATATATATATATATATATATATATATATATATATATATATATATATACACACATACACATTTTCCTTCAGCTTAGTCCATTATTCACCACAGTGGAATGGAAGGAACGGCCAACTATTCGAGTATAAGTTTTAAGCACCATATGCCCTTCTAGCCGAAACCCAGTACTGGGAAACACCCGCACTCTCACACACAATCATGGACTGTGGGAGAAACCAGAGTGCCTGGAGGAAACCCATGCCAACACGAGGGGAAATGCCAACTGGCCCAGCCCAGACTCTAACAGTGACCTTCTTGCTGTGAGGCGACAGTGCTAACCACTGAGCCACTGTGCTGCATATATACAGTTAAAGTCAGAATTATTAGCCCCCCGTTGATTTTTCTTTTTTTTTCTTTTTTAAATATTTCCCAAATTAAGTTTAAGAGAGCAAGAAATTGTTCACAGTATGTCTGATATTTTCTTTTCTACTGGAGAAAGTCTAGTTTGTTTTGTTTCGGCTAGAACAAAATTAAAAAAAATTTAAAAGCCATTTTAAGGTCAATATTATTTGCCCCATTAAGCTTTTTTTTTTTTCCAATTGGCTACAGAACAAACCATCATTATACAATGACTTGCCTAATTACCCTAACCTGCCTAGTTAACCTAAATAACCTAGTTAAGCCTTAAAATGTCACTTAATGCTTTATATAAGTGTCTTGAAAAATATATTGTCAAATATTATTTACTGACATCAGGCAAAGATTAAATAAATCAGTCATTAAATTAGTTATTAAAACATGTTTAGAAATTTGTTGAAAAAAATCTTCTCTCCTTTAAACAGAAGTTGGGGAAAAAATAAACAGGGGGACTAATAATTCTGACTTCAGCTATATATATATATATATATATATATATATATATATATATATATATATATATATATATATATATATATATATATATATATATAATCAGTAATGCCCTCTGCCATTGCTTTTGTGTTTGATGTCATTGCCAGTTTGCACATACATACATCCATAAACAGTTTGTGTTTTGAAAATCTATTTATATGTTCTTCATTTAAACAGCTACAGGGCTTGGACAATGGTAATGAAACACTTGGCCAGACCATAGTAATTCCTTAGTATTGATCAGGATTAGTATTGAGGCTGTGCAGCTACTCATCAAATATTTGATAAATTATTAAATAAATGTTAATATTACAGCATAAGTGTAGTATGATTATGTTATGGCCATGTACCTTTAGCTGTCCTCCAGCCCAGATTATGTTTTCAGTGTTGATCATAAAGCGCTGGTTAGGGGGAAGTGAAGCATCATAGTATCCCACTGGTTTGAATTGTATTGATCCATTATAGTCCTGCTGCCAGTTTATAACGTCATATTGAGCTACAGCTGCACCAGTGCTGTCAAACCACACACGGTCCCCCATCTTTATGGTGAAATTTACCTTTCGCAGAGCCTCAACCACCTAGTGAGAAAAATACAGAAATCAAAAATGAACCTCTTGTGATCTCCCTTCCTTACATTCATTCATTCATTGTTTTTGTTTATTACCTGCTGAGGTTGTATTTTCATGTCTGTTTCACAAGATTCATTTTCCTTACACTTTAATATGTTGTGTAGTGAGTGAGCGACAGCATAAACTGCTTTGTAGACATTGCTAGCATATCTCTGTTCAGGCACATCTTTATTGTCATTTTTCAGTACAAGAAGATCTCGATATATGTTGCAAATTAATTTATTTTGAGAACTTTCTCTCTGTGAAGTCTGTGAGCATGGAAAAGCGGTGTTCCAGAATGCTTTGGTGACATAATCTTCAAAACCTTCAATATTGAATTTTTTCACTGCAAACCCCAGTGATCCTCCCAGCACATGAAAACTGTTTGGTTTGATCATACTGTTTGCTGTTATCCATGCCTCCACACCAATTACTTGTAGACCTGTTACATTCTGAATAATGAAATATTCAAGTAGATTGTTCATCTCAAATTCAGTAAGAAATGCAACAACCACTTTTGAAGTGCCTTTTTTAATTGTATCTACAACCTTTTTCAGTTTCTCAGGTTCTGTTCTCTGGAATTTCACAGAGTACTCCACGCAAACCCCCTCTTTCTCTGCTGTATTTAGAAATATAGCCATTCCATGGTTTCCATAGTCATTGTCACTGTTCACAGCTCCCACCCAAGACCAGCCAAAATATTTGATTATGTATGCAAGTGCTCTGCTCTGATGGTAATCACTAGCAATAGTTCTAAAAAAATAGGGGTATTCTTTTCTATTACTGAGACACTCACATGACGCTGAGGGACTTATCTGAAAATAAAAGGCACAAGAAAATGTAAAGTTATTGAATGGTCAGTGCATTATTTATGTAAACCATATGTGTTATAGCTTCTTACCACTGGAATTTTAAAAGGTCCTGTAGTTCTGGACAGAATCACTGTATTGGAAGACTCTGTTTCACCTATGATAGCATGTACAGGAGACTGTCCATTGCAGCTACCACCTGATGAAAATTCCTGAACATTCATTAATGCCATGTTTGCACCCATCGAAGACAACCCTGAACCACAGGTGTCATAAATTTGGTAGCCAACTGAAACATTTGGGAGCAAACTTTCATTTCTGTTAATCTCCTCAATGGCAAAAGTCATAATTGAGCCATTCGAAAGTCTCTTATACTCACACTGAGAGAAAATTAGAGGGTTAAACAAACTGTTTTTTATGCATGATCTGCTGTACTGATTCTAAAATATTTTCCACAGTAACAAACCTTGAGCATAATAAAGGCTGAGGTTTTTGCGTAAACTTAAACAAGGGTAATGACTCTATGCTGTGGACTGGAAAAACTGCTCCAATAGAAATGTCCCCATCCTTGGATAGCAGCGGATACTTAGGGTCTCCCATCATAATGCAAACAGGCTTTTCTGCCTTTGCATAAAGTTGAAAGAAAATTAGAAGTGTGCAAAAAAAGACAGACATCTGAAAGACTTGAGTTAAACTGGCCAAATGCAACTGGTATTATATCACATTTGCTCTTATATAGATGATCAATATGGATCAATGATTGTGAATCTAAACAATGACTTCATGGGAAAGGGGTGGGACACTGGTGAAGTCAAGAAATAGAATATAGTGAAGCTATTATGATGTGATTTTATTTCATAAAATGATCAAAATATATCAAACTGAAAATACAATTCAATTCAATTCACCTTTATTTGTATAGCGCTTATACAATGTAGATTGTGTCAAAGCAGCTTCACATAAAAGGTCACAGTAAATAGGAACAGTGTAGTTCAGTTTGTAGTGTTTAAGTTCAGTTCAGTTGAGCTCAGTTCAGTGTGGTTTAATAATCACTACTGAGAGTCCAAATATTAAAGGGCAAATCCAACGATGCGCAGCTCTACAGATCCCGAACCATGCAAGCCAGTGGCGACAGCGGAGAGGGAAAAAAAACTTCACTAATGGCGGAAGTGAATAAAAAAAACCTTGAGAGAAACCAGGCTCAGTTGGGCACGATCATTTTAATTTCTCCGCTGGCCAAACGTCTTGTGCAGAGCTGCAGTCTCAGTGGCGGAGGCTGGAAGCTGGCCTCAGCGAAGACTCGTCTGTCTCTGGAGCGTCACAGGAATCAGTCTCATGTTCTCCACTCTTCCATGACCACCACAGTAGCTGCTCAGGATTCGGCCTGGTCCAGGATATGGAAACCTTGGGATCATCTCGTCGTTGGTCTTGGATCGAATCAGTGACTCTGCATAGTCTGAGGGCCTCGAGAAGAGTATCCCCAGGTGGAAATGGAGAATAAAGAAAATAATTAGCGTAGCTGATGTTCACAGTGTATATCAACAAGATGCATAACCTGTGTGGAAGCCCCCTAAGTGGTGCACTAAGTGTATGCTTTACTGAACAGATAGGTCTTTAATCTAGTTTTGAATTGGGAGAGTGTGTCTGAGCCTCGGACGTTATCAGGAAGTTTATTCCAGAGTTTAGGAGCTATAAATGAGAAGGCTCGACCTCCTTTACTCGACTTTGCTATTCTAGGTACTACCAGAAGCCCTAAGTTTTGAGACCTTAAAGAGCGAGTTGGATTGTAGCGAGACAGAAGATTGGTTTGATAAACAGGAGCTAGATTATTTAAAGCTTTATATGTAAGAAGCAATATTTTAAATTCAATACGAAACTTAACAGGCAGCCAGTGTAAGGAGGATAAAATTGGTGTGATGTGATCAAATTTTCTAGACCTGGTAAGAACTCTGGCAGCTGCATTTTGTACTAATTGAAGTTTGTTAATAGAGGATGCTGGGCAGCCAGCAAACAGAGCATTACAGTAGTCCAGCCTAGAAGTCATAAAAGCATGGACTAGCTTTTCTGCATCTGAGATGGATAGAATACTTCGTAAATTAGCGATATTTCTTAGATGAAAGAAAGCAGTTTTTGTGACATGGGATATATGATTTTTAAAAGTTAAATTGCTGTCTAAGATCGAGTAGAACTAATAGCGAGATGCACCCTTGGTCAGCAGCTAAGAGTAAATCGTTGGTTATTTTCACTAATGCAGTTTCTGTACTGTGATGAGCTCTGAAACCTGACTGAAACACTTCAAAAACATTGTTGGTCTGCAGAAAGGAGCATAATTGAGCAGAAACAACTTTTTCTAGTATTTTAGATATAAATGGAAGGTTTGAAATAGGCCTATAATTAGCTAAGTTGCTGGGGTCCAGTTGTGGTTCTTAATAATAGGTTTAATAACAGCTAACTTGTAAGGATTTGGAACATGGCCTAAAGATAAAGAAGAGTTGATAATGTTAAGAAGAGGTTCTCCTATAACAGGTAGCAATTCTTTCAGTAACTTTGTTGGAATTGGGTCCAATATACACGTAGCTGATTTAGAGCTATTTATAATTTTGTCTAGCTCTTCCTGTTTTATGATTTTAAAGCACTGTAGGTTATTTAGATTCAGTGGTGTGTTTACTGGATCTGAAGTATAAGGCGGTGCAGAAAGTTTAATATCTCCTATTTTCTGTCTAAAGCCTTCTATTTTATCACTGAAAAAATTCATGAAGTCATCACTACTAATTTGCGGTGGAACGTTTTGTTCCAAAGATGACAGATTATTTGTTAATTTAGCAATGGTGTTAAATAAGAATCTAGGATTGTTATGATTATTTTCTATCAGTTTGCGGAGGTGCTCAGCCCTGGCAGATTTTAAAGCCCTCCTATTGCTGGACATACTGTCTTTGTATGCAATTCTAAAGACTTCTAAATTAGTTTTTTTCCATTTACGTTCCAGGGCACGGGTTGCTGTTTTGAGAGCGTGGGTATGACTATTATACCATGGTGTAGTTTTATTCTCTCTAGCCTTTTTTAGTTTGATGGGTGCCACAGTATTTAGAGTGCTAGTAAAGATGGCATCCATACTGCTGGTTACTACATCAAGGTCATTTGCGTTTGCGGGTGCATTTCGAAGTAGAGAAAGATCAGGTAAGTTATTTATAAATTCATCTTTAGTGGATGGAACAATAGTTCTACTAGGGCGATATATCGGAGCGGATCTGCTAATTTCAGGTAAACACAGCTTATATAGTAAGAGGTAGTGGTCTGTAATATCATCACTTCGTGGTATAATGTCTACATCAATGACCTCAATTCCATAAGACAGAATTAGATCTAATGTATGCTTTAGGCGATGGGTTGGACCAATAACATTTTGCTTTATTCCTAGTGTGACCAGCAAGTCCATAAACGCGAGCCCTAATGTGTCGTTAGCGGCATCTATGTGGATGTTAAAGTCTCCTACAATTAGTATTTTATCAGTTTTAACTAGTAAGTCAGAGATAAAATCAGAAAACTCTTTTAGAAAATTGACATAGGGTCCTGGGGGTCTATATATGGTGATTAGAGCGAGAGATAACATAGGTTTTTGCATAGTGTTTGGAAGGACAACATTAAGCGCTAGTACTTCAAAGGAGCTAAACATAAGTCCGTTTCTCTGATTAACATTAAGAATATCACTAAAGATTGACGCGACTCCACCACCACGACCAGTTTGACGAGCCTCATGCTTATATAAGAATCCTGGAGGAGTTGCCTCATTTAAACTAATATAGTCATTTTGTTTCAGCCAGGTTTCAGTGAGACAGAGTGCATTAAGACTGTTATCTGTTATTATTTCATTTAGGATAAGTGCTTTAGGTGCTAGTGACCTGATGTTTAGGAGACCAAGCTTCATGAAATTTGTATTTTCACTTTTTAGTGTTTTTTCTGGTTTAATTCTTAATAGATTATTTCTGGAGCACACAGTACGTTTATTTCTTAATCTAATAATACGAGGAACAGACACAGTCTCTATGGGGTTAGCTAGGTATGCATTACTGTTATTTATGTGGGACGAATAGGACTCTGTATGGCTAAATTGTGAATTTTGTGAGTTTTTACTTACTAGTCAGATAGAGTGAAGTATTCTGGAGATGTTGTCCGACAGGAGTTCAGCTCCAGCTCGACTGGGGTGCAGCCCGTCAGCGCGGAAAAGCCTAGGACGCTCCCAGCAAAGATTCCAGTTATTGGCAAAGAGCAATTTCTGTTCTTCACACCATGTTAATAGCCATTCATTCAGAGCAAAAAGTCTACTGAACCTTTCATTTCCTCGGCGGTAGGTAGGAAGCGGTCCAGAAACGATGATCTGCGTGGCGGGCGAGGTGCGTCGAACCGTCTCGATCAGGCTCCTGAAGTCCTTCTTCAGGATCTCCGTCTGCCGGAGCCCGGTGTCGTTCGTCCCCACGTGGAGGACGACGGCACCGAGGCTCTCGGCAGCGCTCAGGATAGTAGGTATCTGTGCAGAAATATTCTTAACTTGGGCACCAGGGAAGCAGAAAGTGCGTACTTTGTTACCTTTGGAGGAAGGGGAGCGGACGTGGCGCACGATTGAGTCGCCAATGATGGCAACATCGCGACCCGTCTCGCGGAAAGGGGCGAAGCGGTTCTCCGTGGGGATCTCGAACACCGGAGGAGACGTTCTGCCCCGGGACCTGGTAAGCACCTTACGCGGCTGCACCCAGGGGCCGTGGTAGCCGGGAGTTGGCGTGAACGACGCCTGGGTGAACCGCATCCTCGGTGCGCTGGGCCTGGACAGAGAAGCACACGGGGTTGAGGAAACAGGGAGATTGTCGTTGTATCGAACACTTACCTCAGACGAGGGAGTACGGGTTAAGAGCTTAGCCCTGATGCCCTCTCGCTTCGTCTCCAGCGAGCGAATCTGGGACTCCACCGCTTCCAGCTCCAGCTCCAGCGCCTCCATCGATGCCTCTCCTGCACTCAAGGACAGACACGCAAGTGACATTGTACAAGGTGAAGAGCAAAGCCAGAAAGTGAGAAAATAAGTGAGTGAAAGAGGTTGGTAGCTTTAGCTGACCAGCGGTGCTAGCAGGCTAAAGCTACAAACACCAAGCGGATGCTCGAGAGACAGAACGTTTAAAAGTAGATTTGTTTGTATGAGTGTGTTAAGGGATTGTTCACCCCAAGTAGGAGAGATAAATATTTAGTGAATGAGGAGGTATTTTATGATAAAAATGTAAATTGCGAATCTAAACTCCAAACAAATGCAGCGAAGCTACCGTCCGGTGACAGTGACGTCACTCGAGCATGCGTGGCCAATGTGGCCACGAGCAGCCTATCTGTCCCCCTGAACACCAATGTGGCCACGAACAGCCTATCTGTCCCCCTGAACACCTATGTGGCCACGAACACCCTATCTGTCCCCCTGAACACCTAAATTGTGGGAACAACCCATATATCTCTCTGAACACCAATGTGGCCACGAACAGCCTATCTGTCCCCCTGAACACCTATGTGGCCACGAACAGCCTATCTGTCCCCCTGAACACCAATGTGGCCACAAACACCCTATCTGTCCCCCTGAACATCTATGTGGCCACAAACACCCTATCTGTCCCCCTGAACACCTAAATTGTGGGAACAACCCATATATCTCTCTGAACACCAATGTGGCCACGAACAGCCTATCTGTCCCCTGAACACCTATGTGGCCACAAACAGCCTATCTGTCCCCCTGAACACCTAAATTGTGGGAACAACCCATATATCTCTCTGAACACCAATGTGGCCACAAACAGCCTATCTGTCCCCCTGAACACCTAAATTGTGGGAAATACCCATCTATCTCTCTGAACACCAATGTGGCCACAGACAGCCTATCTGTCCCCCTGAACACCTAAATTGTGGGAACAACCCATACATCTTTCTGAACACCAATGTGGCCACGAACAGCGTGTGCGTGGCCACGAGGTGCATGTCCGACGCCAAAGATCTCTGACCTGCCAAAAGCCCCCGCGGCTGGCGCAGTTCAAGCTGCCCAAAACCGTGCGTGTTCGATGGGGCTCATGCCATCCCTTTGTGTGAGAAAAGAGAAATAAAAAGCTATGCAAAAAGCCTCCGCGGCTGGCGCAGTTCAAGCTGCCCAAAACGGACAGCTTGTGGGGGCAGAAAAGGGAAAAAAAGCTATGTAAAAAGCCCCTGCAGCTGGTGCAGTTCAAGCTGCCCAAAACCGTGCATGTTCGACGGGGCTCATGCCATCCCTTTGTGTGGGAAAAGGGAAATAAAAAGCTATTCAAAAAGCCCCCGCGGCTGGCGCAGTTCAAGCTGCCCAAAACGGTGCGTGTTCGACGGGGCTCTTGCCATCCCTTTGTGTGGGATAAGGGAAATAAAAAGCAGCGCAAAAAAGTCCCCGCTGCTGGCACAGTAAAGCTGCCTGAAACGATGCGATGTTGCTTGGAGAAAAATCCACCAAAAGTCGTAACAACTGCTTCTAAATATACGTGCGTTGGACCAAAGTGATCTTGAAGGTATCGGTTTTACACCCCTGATGCGATGTCGGGGTGTCTTCCCCTTTAAGAGGGGGGTCAACAGTGTCAATGACGCGGAAGTGGACGCCTCGTCCGCCATCTTTTAAACCGATCCACGCGGCGTGTGGGTCTCTTTCCCTCCAGCTTTGGTCTTGGATGGTCATGGCTGAATGTGCACTGTGCACTCCGTCTACCGCCGGCTCTCGCCGCACCTGTCTGCGGTCCACAAGGTGTCAAACTCAGACGAGTAGTAGCTTTTGCTGGCGCTTGCCGCTGGCCGCGTGAACACGCGGGAGATGGTGTGGCGCCTAGACAGACAGCTGAAGCAGCACGCCCAGCTCTCCGTCTCGGCCAGGAAAGAGGCCATGGCGCGAGCGAAGCGTCGGAAAGTGGCTCGAGAGTTGCGGTGGTTTCAATCCACTCAATCGACGGTACCCGTGGTGTCTCGGCTGGCGTCGTCCTCAGAAGAGGAACGGGAACCAGAAGGCCCGGAAGCAGAGCGTCCGTGCACCGACCCCCGCTGCAGGATCGCTACGGAGCTCATACAGGCCCAGCTCTCAGACCTCCGCAAGCAGGTGGACAAGGTGAGGTCCACCCAGCTCAAATTCACCCACCACTATCGAGAGTTGAGGAGGGGGTAAGAGGGGAGGAAGAGCAGGCGGGCAAGGTCGTCTCCTGCACCACCGGCACTATCCCCCGACCCCCAAGGCCTCTAGAAGCCTACGATCCAACAAAGTACCCGAACCCGGACGACGCCCGCGCCCTGAATTGACTATGGTTATGGCACTTTTCTGTTGAGCTGCTGGGGGTATATCATCAAGGCTGACTTTTGACTTTCGTCCCCGTTCTGCAGACCTGCTTTTGGAAGAGTTCGAGGGTTTCCAATTGGGAAGCGAGCCCATGGGCCGTCTGTGGAACAATGTCGCCTCCAAACTGGCGAGGGTCAAGGCCTTCCTAGGTTACATGGCGAAAGGCCACGTGGACCCAGAAATCTTGTCTTTTCTCAACCAGACTGGTCTGCTCTGCTGGGCATAGCCGAACCCACGAGACAACACTACCTGAAGAACGTCACGCAGTTCCTAGATTATCTCTCTGAAACCCCGCCGGCCTCCTGCCGCCTCTCCAGCACCACCCTGGTGCTGGTTCGCAGGGAGGTTCGAGCTCTAATTCGCGGCATACGCCGCCGTGTCGTGGTAAACGAGGTAAGAACCAAGCCGGCGAAAGAAGGCTGACTGATCTCCAAAGCCACCCTGCTACGCTGTCACCAGACCGCTGGAAGAAAAATCCCTGCCCTTCTAGGTGAGTGTTCGGTCCGCCGTCGGCGTTTCGCTGATCTTTCCATTCTCCCCTCTTCTGCTCCGGGGCACCAGCAGCTCTCGGTCAAACCAACCATGTCACTGTACACCCGAACTGGGAAGGGGGGTACACTGACGTGGCTTGTTTGACCGAGAGCTGCTGGCGCCCCGGAGCAGAGATTATCTTTTTGCCTTGGGGCACCAGTGGCTATCGCTTAGTTAAACCATTCGTGGTGTAACAAGGTTTGTTGGAAAAGTCTAATCCCTCTCGTAACTTACTGCCTTCTATCAGATGGCCTCGAGTCCAACCTAGACACCAGGCAGCAGTGGCGCTTCTATGGTTTTCTGATTTACATTTACATAGGCATTTCTGACCTACCTGACCTCCATCACAGGCCATCGCTGTGGGGTCTTCCAGAACCTGACCATCCAGGAGGTCGAAGAGGCCTCCAGAAGCCCGGACGAGTCTGCCTATGTCATTAACGTGAGTGTAACTCTGTGGGTGGGGGCCACCAGTGGTATGCACTCACTCATCTTTTCTCTGCTTGTCCAGATCACAACGCATAAGACAAACAGAGCCTTCAGGGCGGCCCAGTTGTCTCTCAACAAGGAAGAATACAGCTGGTTCCGGAGGTTCTTGCAGCTGCAGGTTAGCCTCCCCGGGGGGGCCCAGGCCGCCTATTTTTTTTTTACTTCCAGAGCCAGTCCCTGTCGAACCCTGAACAAATATTTTCAATCCGCGTGGACCAGCATGGGGCTTCCCGGCAAGCCCACCTTCACTGATGTCCGTACTGCCATCGCGACGCACGTGAGTATCTATGCAGTGCCCCCCACCTGTGACCCCCATGACTGCCAGCGGCTTTGACCCCAAAAAGGTTCTGTCTGTCTGTCTCTCACGCAGGCAAAGAATTCACATTCTTCAGAGGATCGCAGGACGGTGGCGCAATTCATGTGCCACGACACTTCAACCTCAGATAAGTTCTACGCACTTCACCTCGGCCTTCTCCAAGCACGTGAGCGCCGCAGACTCTTCAAGAGGGCCTTGGTGGAGGAGAAGGAGGAGGATGCAGAGAACAGAGAACGCCACTCAAGGAAGGGGCGCAAGAGGACAGAGAGTCCCAGGTCACCCCTGGTAAATCAGTTCCTTTTTGGCATGGACCTCAACAGAGGGACGTGTGGTGTTAGCTAACTGGCCTTTCTGTATCTCTTTTCCAGGAGGGAACTAGCAGGAGGACGCTGCCATGGCAGCCTTCAAAGGGGAAATGCCCCCTCGAAGCAACAGAAGACTCTGAATCTTCCTGAATAAATATTATACAATTTAACAATAAAGGTCATACGGTGTCCAGTGTCTTTATTATTCCTCTATCTGTGTGGTAAAAATAGCTTCAATAGAGACAAATGATCCCTATATCCTGTGTTAAATGTGTCGTGTGGGACGCCCGGGTTCAGGTTCAGCCTTGGCTAAGTGCCAATTGGGACAAATGATCCCTGTCTCCTGTGTTAAAAGTGTCGCATGGGACGACCGGGTCCAGGTTCAGCCTTGGTTGATAGCCCATCAGGACAAATGATCCGTTTTTCAGCACAAAGAGGTACCAGGCTGGACGAGACTGTCCAGGTCTGCGCTGGCGTTGAATGGCCATATGGCCCATGGTCCAACTCTGGGTATTTGCAGGCGTTTCCCAGGATGGCTCTGTCCTTTGAGCTGCATAAAGAGGTCGGAAGAGGGCTGCCCAAAAGCGGGGGTTAACTTCTCTGAGAAATTCAACCTCCCCCCTTCTAATTTTTTTAGGTATCTTCAGGTTAGAAACTATTTCCAACTAAATATTCTAGATTTTGATGTTTTATCTTTAGAAGGCGAATTATTTGATTTATTTTTAAACTCTTCAAATGCTAGGGGTCTAACCTCTTTATTTGTTAAAGCTTTTAAAAACAAAACCGACTTTTCTTTTTATTTGAAAGTTGCTTGGGAAGAAGATTTAGGGATTTCAATATCTGAGACTGATTGGGATCAATGCCTTTTATCTGTTTATTCATGTTCTATAAATTCAAGACACCATCCTTTTCAGTACAAAGTATTACTTCACTATTTTAAAACAAAGATTATTAAAATCTGTCCCTCAGTTTCCCCCATATGTGATACGTGTAAAGCTGCTGAGGGTACCTTAGCACATCTTTTTTGGTCTTGTGTTCAAATTCAGAATTTTTGGTTAGAAATATTTCAGTTCTTTGCTAAGGTTTATGATTGTGTTTTACTTCCTGACCCTATGATAGCAATTTTTGGTTGGTCAGATTTGTTTGAGACTCTTAACCGAAATGTACGATTACCTTTTCAGTATGGCATGATCATAGCTTAAAAAAAAAGTTATCCGCTAAAAAAAGTTATCCTTTGTTTTTGGAAGAAAAATGTTAGGCCTTTTTTTCTGACTAGCTTCTTGGACTCACCTCCATGGAAAGAATAAGATATACCACCTCTGGGAACTCTGCGAAATTTGAGAAAATGTGGGAACCAGTCTTTTTTTTTCTCTGAAACACCATAAAGACTAATAGTGTTGTTTAATTTCTGAAGATTTTTATGGTTTTTTTTTCCTCTCTTTATCCATTGCTGTGTCTTTTTGTAGGTCATATATGTTTTGTATGGCGCCACTTTCTCTTGTTTCATGCTTTATTTTACATTTTGCTCAGATTATTGTTTCATGATGGGTTTGTCTGTCAGTTCTTTGTTTTTCTGTCTGCAAAAATTATAATAAAAATTTATATATAAAAAATTGGGGGCTAAAAAAAATAAACCGAGGAGCTAATAATTTAGGGGGGCTAATAATTCTGACTTATATAACAAGGTACTGATAGTACTTATGTGATAGTACTTGTCTTTCTCTGGCAGTTTCTCTGCTTCCTCAAGATCCAAGGAACTACTGTCAATGGTGATGGGTGCATATCTATGGGTATATTATTATGGAAGGGAGGCATAAGAACACTAATAAAACTATTCTATAAAAATTCATAAATTATTCTGAAAAGATATTTTGTGTTTTTGACTGTAGTCTAGTATTTCAGTCTAATAGGTTAATTTCATATCGTGTGAAAAAATATGTATAATAATTTCTTATTTATGACCTACAGAAGTCACTTGACTTCTTTTGTTGACCACTACAGGAATTATTCCACTCTTGGCCTGTAGAATGCTCCGGTTACCAAGGTAACCCTCGTTCCCCGACTTCCCCATATTGGAAACTTTCACTATGGGGATTTCGTCTGAATCCAATCATCTGAAAGAGTATATAAACGGGCCAATGTAATGCCAATGAGTTGGCAGCATCAGCATGCACAGCTGGCACTACCTACAATATTGTAATATAAGCGTTGCAAGTGCGAGTTGAGGCATCCTTTTCTAATGGAAGAGCCTTTCATGCCCAACAGCTAAGGGGCAATCATTGTGACGAAGGAACATAGCATTTACATTCCCCCCCCTCGTGGAATGAGGGTTACCTTATTAAACGCTGTATTCCCCTTCGGGAGAGGAACTTCGATGCTATGTGGAAACTTCCACTATGGCGAAATTTATAGAAAACGCCACAATGATTGAACTCTCATTCTGCCCCTGATGAGAGGTTATACTAAGCCGAGAGCATAAGCGCACCTGCATCACCAGAGGCACAGTCTTCCAACGTGTTCCCTGGCCCTTGCTTATCTCATTTATAAAGAAGTTTTACAGACTTATATATATTTTTGGGAGTCGTAAAATGCACCTAGTTAAATTCTAGGAATTTTAAATACGACAGTAAGTTGGGAAAGTGTGCAGTCCCGATAGGAGGCCACCTGCTGCTCAAGTGGGGAGACCTGGTGGCAAGAAGACATATGGACTAGCCCTGAGAAGGGGAAGTACTCATGAAAAAGATGGTTAGCGGGGAGGGAAGACACAAGCTCACCTAGGAGGGGGGACTACATCGTGGCTGAGTGAGCATATGTGATCGCCAGTGGGGATCGCACATAGCAGGCACCTATACCCAAATAGCGTGCTGACTAGCAGGCATGCCAACAATGTAACTAGCCAACAACTGACTCCTCCGCTGAGTCAGATGCTGGGGGCCTCAGAGGAACTCTGCAGGGTTCGCCATATGGGGAACTCAACTGACAGTGAGAAAGCACACTTATCTCTGTGTTAGAGAAAAAGGCACTGCAAGCGTGTTACAACACCTTAAACGAATTTTTCCTCAATCACCAAGGTTTCCTAACACCCTTGAGGAAACAGGCTCCACTCGCAGATCATAAATTCTTGCAAATGTGTTAGGTGTCGCCCAGCCTACAGCTCTACAGATGTCTGTTAGAGAGGCGCCACGTGCATGCGCCCAAGAGGATCCGATGCTCAGAGTGGAGTGCGCTCTCACACCTGGGGGACACAACTCACCCTGGCTCTGGTAAACGAGGGAGATGGCATCCACTATCCAGTGGGCCAACCTCTGTTTCCGAGGAGACATGGTTGACCCCGCCAGGAAGAGGTACCACGCGGACAAATGTTGACCAAAATGGCACAGATCGGGCAGAAAAAGGTGCCCTCCAAGACTGTGTGAGCCTACTGTGCACCTCCAGGAAAAAGGGGACGGGAGGCTTTGAAGGTCTGACCTTCTTAGTATCCTTCATGTCGCAGAAACGCACTGTTGGAGCGACATCTTGAAAAATATGCGTTTCACAACTGTGTTGCTCTTTTAGGGAACTTAGCAACAATACAAACCGCTCTGGAGGACCAGACCCAAAGAACACCAGGCAAGGAAGAAACCCAGCTCGACCGTCTGTCGCTGCATATACCACTCTCTGGACCGGGAGAAGCAGCCCGCTTTCTTGCTCTCTCTCTCTCACACATATTCTCTATTTCTGAGTCTTGATTGAAATCTTTTAGTTTAGCAGCTTCCAAAAGTTATTCGGGTGACCAATGGGGGTTAACATGCAGAGGTGGGTTTTTTCCTCTCTTGGACTTCAAGGCATTCTTGCTCTTGCTCATGATCCCAACAGAAATCTAAACCATCATGACCTGCAAAATCTTGCCAAAGTAGGCCATTGTAAGCCTTAGAAAGGCCAATACATTTTGATCTGAAAACAAAAACAAGACTGAAGTTAGCATGTTATTATATGTGGTCCTCCATCATTGCTCTACTAAAAAAGCCCTGATTATTTAAATATTGTTCTTATCTGCAAGTTATTTTGACGTTTTAACAATTAATGAGGCATTGCAAATTAATTTTCAATAACCGTAAAACTACATTTAGTTCGGGGAATTAAGTTAATTTAGCTAATTTATTTAATAATGCAACGTTTCAGTTAATCATTAATTAGGCTAACAATTTACAAAAGACAACATAATCCTGTAATCAGGATATTAAAGTAAATGAAAAACAACCCACCTTTTAAAGACCACCAATCACTGAGCAACAGTCACGGCATAATAACACATCCATATCTCAGTAGTGTCCATCATGTTTTTGGGTCCCCTTGAAACATTTCTGTTGTGTTGCATTGATATTTGCAAGTGTTGTGACAAGTTTGCTGAGCGTTTCTTCAGTTGTTTGTGAACAATTTGCTGCGTGTTTCCTCCATTGTTTGTTTTGTGACCAATTTGCTGCACGTTTCTTCCGTTGGTTGTCTTTTGACCAATTTGCAGTGAGTTTCTTTCGTTGTTTGTATTGTGACCAATTAGCAGGGCATTTGTTCCGTTGTTTGTGTTGTGACAAATTTGCTGCGCATTTCTTCTGTTGTTTGTGTAGTGACCAGTTTGCGGTGTGTTTCTTCAGTTGTTTGTGTTGTGACCAATTTGCTGCATATTTATTTAGTTGTTTGTGCTTTGAGAATTTGCAACAAGTGAGCTGTAGCTTAATTTGCTGGCGTTTTTTGTAATTGCATGTGCTTTCTTAAATTGCAGTGCATTAAGGTCTCTCAGCCACCGTACCAAACAGAACATTGTAGTTGTGTTACATGTATATTTGCAAGTGTTGTGACCAATATGCTGTGCGTTTCTTCAGGTGTTTGTGTTGTGACCAATTTGCTGCACGTTTCTTCCGTTGTTTGTGTTGTGACCAATTTGCGGTGTGTTTCTTCCTTTCTTTGTGTTGTGACCAATTAGCGGGGCATTTCTTCTGTTGTTTGTGTAGTGACCAGTTCGTGGCGCGTTTCTTCAGTTGTTTGTGTTGTGACCAATTTGCTGCATGTTTATTTAGTTGTTTGTGCTGTGAGAATTTGCAACACGTGTGGTGTCAAATTGATGAAGATTGTTTCTTAATTTGTTGGTGTTTTTTGTAATTGCACATGCTTTCTTAAATTGCAGCGCATTAAGCTCTCTTGGCCACCGTACCAAACATAAAAATTGTAGTTTTACAAATGTACAGATAAGCATTTTTTTTAAATGAACATCATAAAAGGCCTATAAGAATACTTAAACCCCATTTCTCGGTTAGGCTATACCCACAGGTGCTGCCATTAATCTGCGGGGTAGGTAATCAAAAATAGGCTGCATATTTATGGGTGGGTCGTGGGTGGCTAAGATTAACCATTGGTTATGCAAACGTTAACTACTTTTTCTAAAATATTAAGGAATGAGCAAGATTTGATTAACTTTTATTAAACGTGGCTTGTCCTGTGTTGTTTTAATTACAAATGCCATTACAATCTTTGCCTCCACGATCATATCAAACTTGATATCCAGGATTTTAAATCGGGCTGATCACAGTTGTTGCAACCTGTTCTGCATCACCAAAGCAAAGAAGTACGAAGAATCGTGTTGGTTTTAAAAAATAAATATAGGCTATATACATATTTTTTAATAATATTAAATTATCCTTTTGTATTAGTCAGATTTAACGTTCTTGTACCGGTGTGCAGATATTTCTGACACATGTATACTGGTAAACGTTGCCCATTATCTCCAAAAACCAAGTGATTAAACAATTGAACTGTTTTTAGATTTTTTTTAATGTTATGGGAATAGAATTTGTTTAATATAAAAATTATTAGCTTTAGTCTATAGAGTCCCTAAATCGAGAACGAGTAGCCTGTAAGATAGCTGCAGACCATATTTACTTGGATTCAGTGCATTCAATTATATTTTTTTACACTGTACTCATATGTGCAACAGGTAACAATTTTGCTTTTAAATATATAGTAATCTAAAAACTATTGCCAGTCAAACAGCACAGCCATCGCAGCAAAATGGATAATAAGAATAAGTAATTATTAGTAGGCTATTGATAAAGCAAATTATTCCCTTCATGGCTGTGACAACGTCCTGCAAGCATAAAGACAATAGCTGGAGAGAACCGCGGCGGTTTTAACACATATATAAACGCTTATTTATAAATGAGCTTAGATTATATATATAATTTTTTTAATTAGCAGTGTTATTTTGTGTGTGCTGTAACAAGGAGTGACAGACAACTAAAGTTTGGATCCACGTGCAGGTTTATTGGGTAGTCAGGCAAGCAAAGGTCAACACAGGTGCAAACAGATGTATAAAAGGCAATCCAGGAGGGCCTGGAGCATGGAGCTGCGGAGGGCCTGGAGCATGGAGCTGCGGAGGGCCTGGAGAGCGGAGCTGCGGTGGGCCTGGAGAGCGGAGCTGTGGTATGTCTGGGGACTTAGGTTCAGTAGGCATCGGCGAGTCATATGGACCTGATGGATCACACGGCTTTGGCAGCTCTGTGAAGTCCTGCGGCCTTGGCAGCCATTCGTGGGACTCAGGCGGCGGCTCGGGCCTTTCGTGGGACTCAGGCAGCGGCTCAGGCCTTTCGTGGGATTTAAGGGGATCTGGTACCCGCCATTCAGGAAGCTCATGCAGCGACAGCCATTCAGGGAGCTCAGGCGGCAGTAGCCATTCAGGAAGCTCAAGCGGCGGCTATTCGGGAAGCTCAGGCGGCGGCAGTGGCTCTGGCAGCTCTGGCGGTGACTGAGGATCTGGCAGCTCTAGATTAGATTCAACTTTATTGTCATTACACGTACAAGTACAAGGCAACGAAATGCAGTTTCGGTCTAACCAGCAGTGCAATAGCAGCAAGTGCAGGATACAGGTATAGTTATAAAGTGCAGTTATAGAAAAACTATGGTAATATTTACAGATAGATGTACTATTAACATTATATACAGGTTGTATTAGCTATGAACAGATTTACAATAAATAAATATATGTACAGGATGCTATTAATAATCAGGAGTGCCAGATAGATAAACAATTACAAATGTCCATGTGCGGTGGGTATGTACAGTTCAGATAAGTGAATCAGTGCAATGTAGTGCAATGAATATGTGCAAACTTTAAATGTGCAAATGTTAAATAGTGCAGTGATTGTGAGGAGTATAAGTTAGAGGAGTGTGGGGGGTGTATTGGGGGGCAAAAGAGTCAGTGAGGGGCAGAGTTCAAAAGGGAGACAGCTCTGGGGAAAAAGCTGTTCCTCAGTCTGCTGGTTTTTGTCCGGGGGAGCCTGAAGCGCCTGCCGGAAGGCAGGAGAGAAAACAGTCTGTGAGCTGGGTGAGAGGTGTCTTTAAGAATACTGCGTGCTCTGCGCAGACAGTGTTTCTTCTGGATGTCCTCAATGGCTGGCAGTGTAGTCCCTGTGATGCGTTGGGCAGTTTTCACCACCCGCTGCAGTGCCTTACGCTCAGCAACAGAGCAGCTTCCATACCAGACTGTGACGCAGTTCATCAGGATGCTTTCTATTGCGCAGCGGTAGAAGTTCACCAAGACGGCTGATGAAAGCTAGTTCTTCTTAAGTTGCCTCAAGAAGAATAGGCGCTGGTGAGCCTTCTTGACCAGGCTGGAGGTGTGGACATTAATGTGGATGGGATCATGTGAGCCTGTTCGTCCCTTCCTGAAGTCCACAATGAGCTCCTTGGTCTACTCCCTGTAGGCAGTCTCATCATTATTGCTGATTAGACCAATCACTGTGGTGTCATCTGCAAATTTGATGATGGTGTTGGATCTGTTCACAGGCCTACAGTCGATGGTAAAAAGGGAGTAGAGGAAGGGGCTCAGCATGCAGCCCTGTGGTACACCAGTGTTGAGTGTGACGGTGGTTGAGCAGATGTGGCTTGATCTAACATTCTGAGGTCTGTTAGTGAGAAAGTCCATAATCCAGTTGCAGAGAGACGCGTTGATATCCAGGTCTCTAAGTTTGATCATTAGCTTAGAGGGTATGACAGTGTTGAATGCTAAGCTGAAGTCAACAAACAGCATTCGTGCATAAGTGTTTTTATTGTCCAGGTGAGTGAGTACAGAGTGCAGTGCTATGGAGACGGCAACTTCTGTGCTCCTGTTGCCACGGTAGGCAAACTGATGTGGGTCCAGTGTGGATGGCAGAGAGTCTTTCAGATGTGCCAGGACCAACCGCTCGAAGCACTTCATGATGATGGGTGTGAGTGCTACAGGGCGGTAGTCATTCAGGCATGTTGGGCTGGAGTGTTTGGGCACCGGCACAATAGAGGTGGTTTTAAAGCATGATGGCACAGTTGCTAGGTTAAGCGACAGTTTGAAAATGTCTGTGAATACCCCAGCGAGCTGTTCTGCACATGCTTTGAGGACGCGCCCAGGGATACCGTCTGGTCCAGCAGCCTTACGCACATTGATCCCACTCAGTGCGGTGTAGACTTCTGAGGAGGTGAGTGTGATAGGTGAGTGGTCGGTTAAGGAAGTGTTCCTGGTGTAGGGTTCAGTATTGTCTATTTCAAAGCGGGCATAAAAGTCATTTAGCTCATTCAGGAAGGAGACATTTGTGGCTGTGGGTGTGGACTGGCTGGGTTTGTAGTTGCTGATGGCCTGGATGCCCTACCACATGCACCGAGGATCAGAGTTGGAAAAGTGCTCCTCTAGCTTTAGCTTGTAACAGTGCTTGGCCTTTTTGATGCCCCTCTTCAGCCCTGAAAGTGCTGTAGGCCTGTGCATCCCCTGATCTGAAGGCAGTGTTGCATGCCTTCAGCAGGAGGCGCACCTCCTTGTTCATCCATGGCTTTTGATTTGGGTATGTGGTGATCTGTTTCTGGGTTGTAACACTGTCTATGGTGGTGTTGATATATTCCAGAACAGAGGAAGTGTAACTATCAATGTCTGTGTGAGAGCCACATGTGGCCTGGGAAGCAAACATACTCCAGTCTGTGTGTTCAAACCTGTCCTGGAGTGTGGAGTCCACCCCCGCTGGCCACACTTTGATGGTCCTTACTGATGGCTTCACACGGTTAATGAGGGGTGAGTACTTGGGGGTCAGGAACAAAGAAAGGTGATCTGATTGACCCAAGTGGGGGAGGGGGGTCACAGCGTATGCTTCAGCCATGTTTGTGTAAACTTGGTCTAAAGTTTTGTTTCCCCTTGTGTGGCAGAAAATGTTTTGATGGAATTTGGGGAGCACTGTCTTTAAGTCTGAGGTATTAAAATTCCCAGCAACAATAAAAGCAGCCTCCGGGTGAGCAGTCTGTTGTTTGCTGATGGCTGCATGAAGTTCATTTATAGCAAGCTTGGCATCAGCATCGGGAGGAATATAGGCAGCAGTTATTATGGTGGAGGTGAACTCCCGTGGCAGATAAAACGGTCTACATTTAACCATTAGAAATTCCAGGTTAACAGAGCAATGTCTCCCAACGACGACAGAGTTTGTGCACCAAGCTTTGTTAATATAAATGCATAATCCTCCGTCTCTGGTCTTACCGGAGTCATCCGCCGTTCTGTCTGCTCGGAATGTTTGATGCAGCGTTGTCTGGTATCCCGCTGTTTAGCCATGTTTCTGTGAAAATCATGGCATTACAGTTCCATAATCTTTTGCTGTGGTTGATGCGCAGTCGAATCCATTCCATTTTGTTCACCAGTAACCGTACATTGGCGAGAAATATGCTGGGTAAAGAGAGCCGGTGTGGTGTTAGCTTTAGCTTAGCTCTTAGCCCGCCGCGCTTCCCCCGTCTTTGTTTACGTTCTCTGCGCCGCCTTCGAGCACTTCCGCCCGGCCAGGTAGGGCTCTCAGGCCCGGGTGTTCTAGCGATCTCAGGGATGAGTCGAAGATTGCTAATAAAACTGTCCGGAATGCACAAACCAATATCCAAGATGTCCTATTGGGTGTACGATGTAAAGGCACTGCTGTTCTGCATGAACAGACTGGAAATGAGCAGAAAAATACTGCAAAATTGCAGAAACTGGAGAGACGCTGGGCTTCGCGAACTGAACGTGCCGCCATCTAGTCGTCTTTTAGAGGATTTAGCAGCTCTGGCAGTGACTGAGGAGCTGGCAGCTCTGGAAGTGACTGAGGATCTGGCAGCTGTGGAGGATTTGGCAGCTCTGGCTGTGACTGAGGATATGGCAGCTCTGAAGGATTTGGCAGCTCTGGCAGTGACTGAGGATCTGGCAGCTCTGGAGGTGGTGGTGGCTCTGGCAGTAACAGCTCTGGTGTTGACAGCAGCTCTAGCAATTCAGGTGGCGGTGGCCATTCTGGTGGCTCAGGTGATGGTGTTTCAGGAACTGGAACAGACTCGGAACAAGAAACTATCTTCTGAACTGATGACAGACTGGCGCTTGCCATATTGTGAGCTGGAGAACTGGAAGCGGCCATCTTGTAAGCTGGAGGTGGCCATCTTGTGAGCTGGACGGCTGGATGTGGCCATCTTGTGAGATGGAGGACTGGAGGCGGCCATCTTGTGAGCTGGAGGACTGGAGGCGGCCATCTTGTGAGCTGGAGGACTGGAAGTGGCCTTCTTGTGAGCTGGACAACTGGATGCGACCGTCTTGTGAGCTGGAGCACTGGAGGCGGCCATCTTATGAGCTGGAGACAGGAGTATGGGTGATGCCAGCATAATGGTGCTAATGTGTTGGGCAGCAAGCCCCGTCGCCAGCAGGTCTTGCGGTCTATTGCCCCCCCCAAAAAAATATTTAGAGGTCCCCTCCACCTCGCCTACGATGAAGGTTGAACCAATGGCTTGTAAAGCCACATCCTTGTTGGAAAGACCCCCGAGGATCATAACGGATGAGTAGATGTTCATTTAGTGGTTCATTTAGTCCATGATAAAAGAAATCAATGAGTATACAGTCCAGGAGGGTGGTTTTAATGGCAATGTCCAGAAAAGAAGTATTATGGTTGTAGAAAGGTTCTTTGTGAGGGAAGAAGAAGACAGGGTCGGCGTAAGGTATTGACAAGTTTTTATTTTTATCTCTTAAGGGTTTAACAACAAGCTCCCCAATGTGGTGGCTGTTGCTTCGTTCTCTCTCTCCCGACTGGTCTCTCTCGCTCCCTTAAGAAGGCGTCTCTCCGGCCCAATCACTAGAGAAAGCAGGTGTTATTAATTATTTCTGATTGGGCTACTGACCAGCCGCCGGTGTCTCCATTCTCTCTCTCCCCCTTTCGGATGTTCGGCCACGCTCTCCCCACTACATACCCCCACCGCCCATCTTAGGCCGGGCAGCCGAGCTGCTCCGACCATTGGACAGTATCTGGTTCCCCCTTTTTAGTAAGATCAGTCAGGGGGCTGACGAGGTCTGAATAATTTGGTATAAACCGTCTGTAATATCCCGCCAGACCCAAAAACTGTCTTACCTCCTTGGGTCTTGGACAAGTTGCAATTGCTGCAGTTTTATCAATTTGGGGCTGCACCTGCCCATGGCCAAAGTGGAAGCCCAGATACCTCACCTCCACATGCCCAACCGCGGAATTGCTCGGGTTGGCCGTAAGACCGGCCCGCCTCAGCGCCGTTAACACCGCCCGCACATGTTGCATATGCCGCTGCCAATCATTACTGTATATGATTATATCATGCAGATAGGCAGCGTCATATGCCGAGTGACGGGCCAGTATTTTGTCCATCAGGCGCTGGAACGTGGCCGGTGCCCCGAACAACCCGAACGGAAGCGTCACAAATTTGTGTAAACCAAATGGCGTCGTTTCACGTTTCACGTTTTTTCACGGGATAAAGGAGTTAGGGGTATCTGCCAATATCCTTTTGTCAGATCCAATGTCAAATAATAGCGAGCAGCGCCTAACCGGTCGAGCAATTCGTCAACCCGCGGCATTGGATACGCGTCGAATTTCGACACAGCATTTAATTTGCGGTAATCCACACAAAACCGGACCGACCCATCTGTTTTGGGTACCAAAATGATCGGGCTGGCCCAGTCACTGCGGGATTCTTCTACTACACCCATTTCCAGCATTTTTCTTAATTCATCCTGAACCACCTTTTTTTTGTGTTCAGGCAAGCGATATGGTCGGGTCCTTACGACCACGCCTAGTTCGGTCTCGATGTGGTGCTGAATTAAGTTGGTGCGACCGAGTAGGGGGGAGAACACGTCTGCAAATTCGATTTGGAGGTGCCGGACATCGGTGAGCTGCGCGGGCGAAAGATGGTCACCCCCGGCGACCAGAGTGTTTGCCCGATTTCGGTTTACACTCTCCGGTCCCAGGTCATCCTCGCTGGTAACGAGTGCCGCCAGCATCACCTCCTCCGGCTCCCTCCACAGTTTCAATAAATTAATATGGTAAATTTGACGTGCCCCTCTCCTGTCCGTTCGCACCACCTCATAATCAAGATCACCAACTCGTCGTGTGACCACAAATGGCCCTTGCCACTTGGTGAGTAATTTGTAACTGGAAGAAGGCAGCAGTACAAGGACTTTATCTCCCTTTGTGAATTTTCGTAGTTTAGTGCCCTTATTATATCGCCTGCGTTGTTCCTCCTGGGCATTGAGCAAATTCTCCGTAGAGAGCCGCCCTAGTGTGTGGAGTTTTGCTCGTAGGTCCAGGATATATTGAATTTCATTTTTGCTTTGTGAAGGCTCGTCCTCCCAAACCTCTCTAACAACATCCAAAACCCCACGGGGCTGTCTGCCGTAGAGAAGCTCGAAGGGGAAAAACCCGTGGAGGCTTGGGGAACCTCCCGCACAGCAAATAATAAGGGCTCCAACCATTTATCCCAATTTTTTGCGTCCTCGTGAACGAATTTACGGATCATGGATTTAAGCGTGCGATTAAATCGCTCCACCAGGCCGTCTGTTTGTGGGTGATAGACGCTGGTGCGAATCGATTTAATGCCCAATAATCCGTAAAGTTCGCGTAGTGTACGAGACATGAACGCGGTGCCTTGATCAGTGAGGATCTCCTTGGGGATCCCCACTCGGGAGATCAGACTAAACAGAGCTTCCGCAACACTCTTTGCCGAGATGTTACGGAGCGCTACTGCTTCCGAGTACAGCGTTGCATAATCCACTAGGACTAATGCAAAGCGGTGCCCGCGTGCGGATCGCTCTAATGGCCCGATGAGATCCATACCAATTCTCTCGAAGGGGATCTCCATAATTGGTAAAGGGCGCAATGGCGCTTTTGATGTGGCCGGTGGGTTCACCAGTTGACATTCACGGCATGCAGCGCACCATCTGTTAACATCCCCGTTAATGCCCGGCCAAAAGAATCGGGTCATGAGGCGATTTAGAGTGGCCGCTTGACCTAAATGTAAAATAAGTCTGTGGGGTTAGAGTGAGCCGCCTGGAAAAGCATTTCCAGGCGGCTCTTTGGTACTAATAATTGGGTTGTATCTTCCTTTGTTTGAGTGTCTTGGGTCACTCGATACACCCTGTCATTAATAAACTTAAAATACGGATAGGACAGGGGTCGATCAGGCTGGAGGATTCTCCCATCAATGACTTGCACTCTTTCAAGTGCATGTCTCAGCGTGTCGTCAAGCGACTGCTCTAGGGGAAAGTCTTTCCACCGGGAAATTCCCGGCCCTGCCCCTGAGTCAGCGCGTGACGTCATCACTTGGGATTCCCCCAGCTGAGCGACCCACCCCCTATTCGGCGATTTTTTTTTTTTTTTTTTTTTTTTTTTTTTTTTTTTCAAGACACACCCGCGCTTAAGATTTCCAGTAATTTGTTAAAATCAGGCCAATTCGTCCCCAGGATTAGCGGGTGTTTGAGGTGTGGATTAACCGCTACCTCCACCTCATGCTTTTTCCCCCTGAATTGAATTTTCATAGCCGTTAGCGGATAGTGTCTTACCTCTCCGTGCACACACCTTACTTGCACCGTGCGGCTCTTATCCAATGCCGAGCGTTGCAGCAAGCATTGGTGGATGGAGGTTTGGTTACAGCCTGAATCCACCAAGGCCTGATAGGTATCCCCCTTAATACTCACCGGTATTTGATACAGCCCACAGGGTCCGGGCCTGGGGTTCGCCTCCGGGGTGCCGGGATGGGCGGTCCCCGCGATCTGGGCCTGGGAGTGGGAGGAGAGAGAGACAGAGGTGGGACAGGGGGAGAGAGAGAGGTTACTTCGCCGACCCTGGACCTCGCTACCAGGTGATCCTCCGCCAGCTGGATGGCCATGTCCAGATCGTCTGGCCGGTGGCACTGGACCCATTCCGATGTTCGGGAGGGAAGGCGGGCGATGAACTGCTCTTGTACCACGGCATCCACGACCTGGGCGATGGTTTGGTCATCCTGTACCAGCCATCTGCGGCAGGCGTCACGGAGCTGCTGGGCAAATACGAAGGGCCGGCCGCTTTCTTCCAGCTTCAGTGACCGGAAGCGCTGGCGTTGTTCCTCCAGATATTATGGCTCGCTTCAGGTGAGCATAGTCCAGGAGATCCTAGGCCGGTAGCTGCTGTGCGGCGGTCTGGGCTTCGCCCGACAGCAGCAGGATGACTCGTACCGGCCAATTGGCCCGCTGCCACCCACACGCTTCGGCCATCTTCTCGAATAGGTCGAGAAAAACTTCCGGGTCATCTGTGGGCCCCATTTTGTGTAGTGTTATGGGAGGGTGGGTGGCCGACGTTACGGCGGGCTGGATCTCCCGGTCCAGCAGACTCCGGACGAGCTCACGGTCCTTGCGCTGGGCCTCCACCAGGACTTTAAAGCGCTCTTCCTGCTCAGCCTAGATATCCAGAAGTTCCTGGTACTGTTCACGGTGGAGGACCGCGAGCGCCTGGATCACTTCCGCAAACGGACTGGTGGACGGAGTGGTCATCTTGGTAGCGAGATCTCTTCTTCTTCCCGGGTTTCGGCTCCACTGTAGAAAGGTTCTTTGTGAGGGAAGAAGAAGACAGGGTCGGCGTAAGGTATTGGCAAGTTTTTATTTTTATCTCTTAAGGGTTTAACAACAAGCTCCCCAATGTGGTGGCTGTTGCTTCGTTCTCTCTCTCGCGACTGGTCTCTCTTGCTCCCTTAAGAAGGCGTCTCTCCGGCCCAATCACTAGAGAAAGCAGGTGTTATTAATTATTTCTGATTGGGCTGCTGACCAGCCGCCGGTGTCTCCACTCTCTCCCCCTTTTGGGTGTTCGGCCACGCTCTCCCCACCACAATGGTCCTCGAGGGAATTCGTACCTTGTCTTAATCTGACGAGACGTCCTGCTGAATCCATGTTTGGCTGAGTCTTCTGTAACACGGAGTGACAGAGACAACTGAAGTTTGTATCCACGTGCAGGTTTATTGGGTAGTCAGGCAAGTATAGGTGCAAAGGTCAACATAGGTGCAAACAGATGTATACAGGCAATCCAGAATCGTAGTCACTATAACAGGTGAGAGGTCGAAAGGCAGGCGGCAGACAGGGAGAACTGGATAAACAAGGCGAGGTAAATACACGGGCAAACAAGACTAGGAAACGCGTTGAATTTTCACTGTAACAAAAAACAAGACTCTGCGATTGGAATGAGTGTGTGTGCTGCTTAAGTAGTGTGTGTAATCAGTCTGACAATCCTCAGGTGGTGCGAGTGTAATCAGTAGAGACTAGGAGCAGGTGTGTGTGTTTGTGTGTAGCATGACTAAATATGTAGTCCATTTACAAGCACATTTGTAGTCCTTAAGGTTTGTGAGTGAGATCCAGCGATCTATTAAGTTACGATCGCTGGTGATCGTAACATGTGCGATATTTAAGCACGTTTGGTCGCTGGTTTGAGCCTCGGCTGGGTCAGTTGGTGTTTCTGTGTAATTTGCATGTTCTCACCATGTTTGCGTGGGTTTCTTCTGGGTGCTCTGGTTTCCCCAGAACATGGTCCAGAGACATGGTACAGGTGAATGTGTGCTAAAATTGACTGTAGAGTATAAGTGTGTATGGATGTTTGTCAGTGATGGGTTGCAGCGGGAAGGGAATCTTCTGAGTAAAAAAACATATACTGGATAAGTTGGCAGTTCATTCCGCTGTGGCGACCCCAGATTAATAAAGGGACTAAGCCGAAAAATGAATGAATGAATACATGGTGAGAAGTATAGCCCTAGCCAGCAAAAACTAAGCAAAAATAAAAATTAAGTTCTTTAGCCTTTATAGTGCCCTATTAAATTGCGTTGGGGTAAAAAGAATGTTTTGATTTCTTTGACCATCATGGCGATGTTATTTACCTCAAAATCATGCGCACATTGCAAGATAAAAAAAAACGCGGCACAGCACACACTACAAAATAATATTAAGGTTATGTACTTACGTACTAAACTAGTACTTATTACTAGATTTTAGAATCCCACCTGAGAAACCACAAAAGGAGAGATTTGGCTTATCTTTAACTGCTTAAGATCAACCATTTGCACCAGATCAGCAAGAGACAACATTTGTTTGTGGCACAGCCTGCCAATTGCTGCTCGCATCAAATTCAAAGCTCTGATGTTTGCTTACAAAGCGACCTCTGGCTTTGCTCCTTCTTATCTGCTCTTATTCTGCAGATTTATGTGCTCTCCAGAAACTTGCGTTTTGTAAATGAACGTCGCCTCATGGTTCCATCCCTAAGAGGGAAGAAATCACTATCCCGAACTCTCGCTTGCTGTCACTTGCTGTCTTCAAGAAACGACTAAAAACTCAACTAATTAGTCTCCACTTTCCTTCCTAATCTGCAACTGCCTCTCTGGCTATACCACGAACTGTACTCTCTCTCTCTCTTTCTCAAAAAAAAAAAACTAAAACTTACATTACTAATGCTTTGCTTCTTAGACTTTACACACCTGAAACTTGCCTATAGCACTTATTCACTGTTGCTCTTATAGTTGTGTAAATTGCTTCCTTGTCCTCATTTGTAAGTCTCTTTGGATAAAAGCGTCTGCTAAATGACTAAATGTAAATGTACTTGAATTTCCCTCACCAGCTGGACTCGGTGAAACATGGCACTCCTGATTGGTTGGTGACTCAGCTTCAATGAAGTCCTCGGTGTTCACTCGCTTGTGAGTAGAAGTTATCCTGGGTTACCAGGAGTGACAGACCGTGCTGAGAATTTGATTGCTGAGATTATTTTTATGGTTTCGGCAGTCCTGAAACTTTAAGAGGTTGCTTGGAAAGTTCTTGGTGATCCAGTTGCAAGTTGCATGGCAGTGTGGGCTTTGAGAACGAGGCAAAAGGGGGAAAAAAGCAGCAGCGAGCATGGGCAAGCTAATGCAAAAAGCAAAGACTTACAGTTGCAGAAAGTAGAAAGTGATCGCTAAGTGATCTTATTATACATACATATAAATTAAAGGTTGAGATGCAAAAACCTCTAAATGCCATCTGAAATGCTCTTCTAAAATTAGCATTTTTATCAGGCTCATATGTGTAGGTTTAGTAATTTTACTTTTATGGCAAAAGCTATGTTATTTCCAAGGTCTTTAAAGTAAAATAAATCAACATAAACAAAGGAGGCTGAGAAAAATTTTCATTTTCGACTGAAATTTCAGATTGCAATTAGAGTTTTTTGCATCTGAACTCTTATATATAAACCAGGTGTGGTGTGGTGCAGTGCAGTGGGTAGCGCTGTCCCCTCACCGCAAGAAGGTCTCTGGTTCAAGCCTCGGCTGGGTCAGCTGGTATTTCTGTGTGGAGTTTGCATGTTCTCTCCTCTGGGTGCTCCAAAAGACCAAAGACATGCGCTATAGGTAAATCTGGTAAGCTAAATTGTTCATAGTGTATGTGTGTGAATGAGAGTGTTTGGGTGTTTTCCAGTGATGGGTTGTGGCTGGAAGCCAAACATCATCTAAAAATAAGTCTGTGTGAGCTGAAAGATCGGGGCATGAATGAGTCAAAGTCTATTAGTAGGTTTAAGTGTTTTAAGCAGAGAACTTCAACATTGTTTAACATGATGACAAGGCCATCGCTGTCTAAAAAAGCCAAGAAAAATAATTCAGATAATCACTGAAATATAAAATCTATAATTAGTAATTATGACCTCTGCCTTGAAGACGTTTACACACAACATGTTTGAAAGACCAGGATGTTTATGAATTGGGGTGTTATGCAGACAGGTATAAACAGAAAGCCTCAGACGGACTATACTTTGAAAAACACTTCCATTAAGTCTCCAGTGACATCTACTCATTTGGGAGCAATTTAATAGATATCTTTACAAACATGAAAAAAACTCTTAATTATTATACAGCATGTCATAACATGTCATAAACATTTGTAATTATAAAAACAAAAACACCAGTGAACACATGATACAACCTTTCATCTCACTTCATTACTGAAAGTAAACTTTTTTATGGTTCAGAAATCAAAAGATATTGTATATCACAAAAGTTTTCAGTATTCAGCCCTTTGATCAGTTTCATATTCAGCTACTTGCCCTCTGATGCACGGAAGCATGAGTCACAATTTTTTTTAAAGATTGTATTTCTTTTATTGCATAAACAACAAGTATTTAGTTATTTTTCAAAAATGTGACTTGTTTTTATAAAGTTACAGAAATATCCAATACAGTGAAGTACATCAGCCTGAACAATGAGCCTAAAATAACATTAATTTAAAGTAAAATGTATTAAATATTATAAAATTGAGAAAATATTGTGAATGCACAAACAAATTTTTATGTAATGCTTTGAAAAGTTTTTTTTTTTTTTTTTTTTTTACATATTTACAGACATTATAACGTTTATAAAATTATTAGTAAAAATACCATTGACATTGTCAGTTATTCACAATGTATGAAAGTTTGCAAAGCACCCAAGGCACGGTTGCACACATGCAGATGTATTTGCATGTATGGACCATTGTGGCATCTGTTTTTCATCCAAACATGACCACAAAGGGTACTTATATGTGCTTCACCAGAGTTGGGGTGCCTTACACATCATAAAATCTGTACATAAAAGAAAAAAGAAAAACATACAATCAGTTTGTTGCATAGCGATGCAGGATGTCCACATCATTAAACACATGCTTTTTCATAATTTACAATCAATTTGAAATAAAATGTAAAATAATAAAAATATAACATAGACACTACTACATATTATTTTTATATATCTTTGGTTCTCCTGAAAAAGAAGGAATGGCATGATTTGCCAGCAGTAGTCAACAAGTGTGGCTGTCTGTTGACAGAGATGTAGCATCCTCCTGTAGTTCTGTGAAAAGAAATAAAAAAATAATAGAAAATATAGCATTTCTTTTGATTTCAAAGGCAAAGTGTTTTGTTTTTGGAAGAGTATGTTACATAATATTATATATATTTACTATAATGGCAGTAATCGCAAAGCTTGCCTTGTTATGAGTGAAGCACAAAGCCCCCTGTAGTCTGCATTTGTTTAACTTGACCTAAGTTTTTGTGGATTCTTAACCTTGGAATTAATTCTACAAACAAAAAACAATAAATAAAATAGTGTCATGAATGTTGCATGCCATAATTTATGAAAATGTTTGAATAATAATGTCTGTTTGAATATAAATCACATATTAAGTATTCAAGCATGTGGTGCTGTGATTAACAACCACTAATGCAATTTGAATATATTTATAAAGCACTCTAAAAGTTAAAATTATTATCAATATTGTGCATATTAATTATGACAACATATTGTATTATTAAAGATCACCATATTTGGCTGGGATGAGTTTGGAAATGAGTTTCCTTCGAAAGGCAGGGTGCACTCATGGATAGGGTGAGGAGCTCTGACACCCGGGAGGAGCTCGGAGTAGAGCCACTGCTCCTCCACATCGAAAGAAGACAGTTGAGGTGGCTTTGGGCATCTGTTTCGGATGCCTCCTGGACGCCTACCTAGGGAGGTGTTCCAGGCATGTCCCACCGGGAGGAGGCCTCGGGGAAGACCCAGGACACACTGGAGGAACTATGTCTCTCGGCTGGCCTGGGAAAGCGTCGGGATCCCCTCGGAGGAGCTGGAGGAAGTGTCTGGGGAGAGGGATGTAAGGGGTTCTCTCTTAAGACTGCTGCCCCCGTGACCTACTCCAGCAAAGCGGCAGAAAATGAATGAATGAATATCACCATATGTCTACCTTTACGGGAAGTGTCTATAAAAATGAAACAATAAATGCAGTGTGTGTTTGGACGTTTGGACTGACAAAATTTGAAGATGATCTTAGTAAGCAACTTGACAAAACAGTCATTATTTTTGGTACTGCAAAAAACATGCACATGATTCCAGGCTAATCCAGCACAAAATATTTAATAATATGTCTCCAAAAATTGTGTATTTATACTTATTAATCAAATACAAAATGTGGGGGGAATGCAAAAAAAGATCCACTTTTAGAGAATAATAACCCCCGCTTTCACTAGGCTGGCTATGGGCCTGCAATGAATGCCAAAGTGAAATGCAATGAACTGGCAAAGCATAGCTTCACAGGTGCTGGTAATTAGCAGAGTATAAAACCAGCAAACATAGGAGCTTGCATTTAGACATTTAACTTCAGAAAGCATCACACAGCGAGATAACATCTGCAGAGCTGAATCCAGAGAGATAAATCTTTATGTATCCAGTGTATGTGATAACGCAAGCAGCAGCGGTTGAGCTGGATGATTCTCCCAGCCCTGGGTGTTTCGCTGGGTACTAAAACAGCTGTCTATATGAGAAGATTTCCCCTAAGAGACCAACATGGTCAAGCAACATGTCTTTTTCAAGATGCTGTTCTGACCATGCATTTCTGGAAGTTCCTATCTCCAGAAGATGGGCACAGGTACTGCATTACAAGCTAGGGGTCTAGCATGTTGATGCGGTGCTCACAGACAGCTCATTCTCTCACTGTGAGTGTATGTCTTTTGTGCAGCTGAGATTGCGATTTGCACTTGCAAAAGTGCCAGCCACCCCTGTTGGTCCCCGTGAAATTGGTGGGCACTCAGGCAGATCGAGTCAGACATGATGGCTACATTTCCTGGGCTGCTTCTGTGGTGGGGTTGGAGATGGCTTGTCCCCCATTCTCACCGCCGGACCGACTAGAGGGATGCAGCGTGCAGGCTGATAAAAGATTAATCTTCCTAGCCCCCACCCCCTTTCTTTCACACAGCAAGCACACGCAGGCAAAGAGGGCATTTTTTCTGCCTCTCGCCTCACGCTTCCAACCTCACCTCCCTTGATGGTGAGGTGGCCAGTGGGTACAAAGCTATTTCTCAGGTGGTGGTTCTCTCAGGCCCAGAGCCTACACTGCCTTGGGCCTTGCCGCATCTGCCCTCACCACAGTCCCACCTGACAGTGTTGCACAAAGGCAGTTTTTACCAGGCTTATGCATAAGCTCCGCACAGTGGTCAACTATGCTCTCATGACCTTCAAGCTGGCCGCCTGTGCCCTGGGGAGGATGATGGCCACACAGTGGTCCAGAAACGCCACCCTTGGCTTACCCTCGTAGATATGTGCCACGCTGACAAAGTTCGCTTTCTTGGCAAGCCCATATCCCAGGCAGGCCTATTTGGCGCCACTGTTGGAGACATTACCCAGGAGTCCTCGTGGTGAGAGATCAGCCACGCGCGATGAAACAGGTCATCTCTCCGTGCTGGCTGTTCCTTGCCGCTCTTCCCATGGCTCCAAGGTGCTTCGCTGTCACAGCCCATTCCATTGGTTATTTATCATGTTGAGCCATTTTGTCACATGCTTTGAGGGCGCCAGAGGACGGGCTCCTTTCTCTAGCACCTCCAGCCTTCTCACGGGTCTCATATTTCAGCTCTTATTACAGATTACAGTGGTCTCAATTAAAGTTTTTCAGAGGCTCCTGTGGCATATGACATTTGTAGCCACTATCACACTGCTCAAATTGTTCACATGAGACCACTTTGGTTCACTTTGGTGACTGGGTCCCCAGATAGGCATGGCGCATGGTGATACACTGGGTGGCCAATACCCCGCTGTGTCACCGCACATTTAATCCCTGGATGGACCTTGCCTTCTACAAGCCTGGCTGCCCTTAGAACAAGTGTCTAGATGTGCTGTCACTTTGACAGATGCTTCCAGTACGGGCTGGAGGGCTGTGTGTATCAAGCAAGCAGCTGCAGGTTTGTAAAACGGATTTTATGCATTGGCATAACAATTGCCTGAAGCTGTGGGCAGTGTTTCTTGCCCTCCACTGGTCCCTACTGGAGCTGTTACGTTTCCAGGAGAAGGGAGACTCCACCCCAGCGCAGTCCAGCTATTAAGGGGATGCCTCCTGAAAAGCCCAGGTCATCCTGCTGCTTCTCTCGAGCTGCCCTTTGCCAGCTGCTTTTCCTGCTCTGCACAAATGCACTGACTCTCAGCAGGCCCCGGGGCTTACACAATATGTGTTTTTACTCAGTGAGCCTGCTTGCACATACTCTGTTCAAGGTTAGGGAGACGAGGAGTGGGTCTTGCTTGTTGCACCTCTGTGGCCCAAAACCGGATCCGAGTTTCCAAACTTACATTCCTCCAGATGGCCCTCCCTGACAAATTCCCCAGAGGAAGCACTTCCTCCCTCTCGGACGGATGGGTTGGCCCTCTATGGATGGTGTCTAGACAGAGCATGGAGGACTTAGGTAACCTACCAGGTGGTTAACACCATCACCCAGGCTAGAGCACCCTGTATAGACATACTTATGTCCTAAAGTGGAGTCTATTCGCTGTGTGGAGCGCTTCTCTTTGAGAAGAACCCTGGACATGCTGGATTAGTGTTGTTTTCTTCCTTCAGGATAGCTGGATAGCAGTTTCTCAGAGGTGCGTGGTGCGAGTCAATTCCATTCCCGCCCCCTCTCTTGCCCTGACAGCTCTGCTGGTTGCGTTGGTATCGATCAGGAGGGTCAGGATTCTGGTGGCATTTTCAGTCAGCGAATCGTTCCAGGAATTCAGACCGGCCTACTCTCACGTTTTTCTGAGAACCTGGCCCAGCTATGTACCCATGGTTCCTACTGCCCCTTTTTTAACAGATCGAGAGCCTGCAAATGCTGCCTACATCTCTTAGCAGCTCTTTCTATTATGATCAGCAGAAGGAAAGATAGTTGATGCCATCGCCCTTGCTTCTCTGTGCCAGAGTGAGCTGTGTTCCCCAGAGGTGAAAGCACACTTAAACTAGTGGTGCCTTCTTTTGGGCATGAGTACTTAGCGCCTCTAACACATTCTCTAACACTTTTGCAAGATTTTATAATCTTTGAGTACAGCGCATTTCCTTTACTGGCTAACCTTGGTGTCAATAACGTTTATTGCCCAATACCTAAGCCGGAGATAAGTGTGCTTATTCTGCTCTGCTAAAGTGAGTTCCCCTTTGGCGAACCCCAGTACGATATCTGGTATGCCCGCTTGGTCTACCAGCATGCTGCAGTTAGGTGCCAGCTATGCACGATCCTCATAGGTGATCCCATATGCATCATTTACCCATGGAGTGTTCCTCCTTATCAGGTGGACTCATGTCTTCTCTACCCGCTTATCATATGTAGCGGTCTCCCTGGTTAGGGCTAGCCTATATGTCTATATTGCCATCGGGTCTTCCCATTTTGGGTAGGAGGTGGCCTCTGCAGCGTCCTCCCCCTTCGGGGATTGGCACGCTTTACCAATGTGCTGTCATCATTTTTAAAATCCCTAGACTACATTTAGCTAGGTAAAAGCACATTAAGACCCTCGATCTAAATTCTTTCCAAATTTTCCCATGTATGGTAATTAAGGACCTAGGGGATTATGTGAACCAATAATCCTGCAAATGCAAGAGTTTTTAAGAAAATTAACGCAACATGCAGAGTTTTGAACACTGGAGAGCCTGTGGTAAAAGTGGTGACTGTTTAGAGTTCTGTGTCTAGAGTTTTGAAAATTGAATTCAGGGTTCTGAAATTTGTGGCAAAACAGTTGTAAAAAACTGTAAATAAATGGCAGTGTTTAGTGTATGATTATTTTGTATATTTTATTATTCATTATTCTTTCATGGCATCGGGAAATAAACAATTCAGCAAAGTGGCTTAAGCAATGTAAATTTCCTAATATACATTTTTTTAATTAGTTGAACCTCAAAAAAGCAGGCAACAATACTTTAAAATATTAAATTGGGCTAATAACACACGATTAGGGAGACTTGGTGTTTTTTTAATTGGCTCAACACATTATTTCTAATTGAGCCAATGTTAACAGCCTGTTGCTACAATAAAAAAAAAAAAGATGAACTTTATTTGGGCCAATTGAAAAATTTAGATGTGACTAGTCACTAGAAAATTTTGAGTTTGAGCATTTATGTTTTTTGAGTGTACTTATTATTTGAGTGCTTGTATCAGTTGATAGTAAAATCATTTTAATTGAATGAATACATGGTTATTTCACATGCAATGCTTGACTTGCAGTTTGAAATGGAATTAATTTGAGGTTAAGTTGTGTTATTTTAAACAGGTGATTTTAGTTCAATAAACAAAGAATCTTTGTAGCCAAGCATTTGAAACAAGTGCTAAGAGTTTTTGTTAATGATTGTGAATGTTGTGTCTTAAGTTTTAAAAAATGAGGTAAGCATTCTGAAATGTGTACAAAAACGATGGAAAAAAACAACTGCGATAGAAAAATATAGGCTAGTTTTGTTTATTTTGTAAAATACGTTTACAAAGGCACAGTGTTTTGTTTTTGGGAGAGTATTTTATACATAAATCAATTAAAAGCCTTTAGAGTTTTGAATGATACCTTGTACTTATGACAAAAATAGATGTTTAATTTAGCTTAAAATGATAGTAATCACAGAACCTGTCATGTGAGCTTTTAATGTTTTACAGCCTGCATATAAAATTATTTCAATGCCAAATAAGATATATAGCTTACGTTTCTGTAAATAATAATATCAATTTAATAAAAAGCACTGTATCTGACACTTAACTGTCAACATAACCTAGTTAAATTTGCATATAGTTCAAATCTGTTTAGCGAAGACACATTCATGTAGTCTTTTGTAAAATTTTGACATCTTTTGATTTCAGCCCATAAAAATGGGAGCAAAACAATTTTTTATTATTATTGTTGAGTATTAAGGGTGAAAATGATGACAGAATTTTCATCAAATTATGGGTGAAATATCCATTTAAATCATTTACTGGCAGAGCGTATTCTGGTCTGCAGTGCCCTCTGCTGATCTAATGATAACATAACAAAAGAAACACAATTAAAAGGCCAGTGGCGACACCAGTTTATTGTTTCACACTCAGATGAAAACACCAAGTACATCTGGTGTATTTATGTACATTCAAAGCAATATATCAAAAATATTTGTTTGTGGTTTTACAGTAAAACACTTTATTGTATTATTTAATCATTGACTCGGGCTATCATAATTATTGCATTAGAGGGCTTTTCATTCATTTTCTTTTCGCCTTAGTCCCTTTATGAATCCGGAGTCGCCGCAGCGGAATGAACCGCCAACTTATCCAGCACATGTTTTTACGCAGCGGATGCCCTTCCAGCTGCAACCCATCTCTGGGAAAGCATCAGAGGGCTAGTGAATGAATATTTAACTGATGGAGTGAATATTGAATACTGCAGTAATATGCAATATTTCCGTTCATTGTTGAACTATAAAAAGTTTCATAACAAAATGTTGCATCATGTGTTTTGTTCAGTTGTTTTTTTCTTCAAATGTTTATGACACTAATGCAGTATATCTTCTAGTTTTACTTTAATTGATTAAAGTAATTTCATATTTTCCATGTTTGTGAAGACACTTATAACCCCCCCAAGAGAGTAGATGTCGCTGGAGACTTTATAGCAGTGTTTTTCAGAGTGTAGCCTCTCTGAGGCTTTCTGTTTATGCCTGTCTGCATAAACCACACCCCAATTCACAAACATCCTAATCCTAATCTTTTAAGCATGGTGTTGAAGTTGAATTGAATTGTGTGTAAATATTGTCTACAAGTCAGAGGTCAAATTTAATAATTAAAGATTTTATACTTTAGTGACTATCTGACACTGGCAAAATGAACTTTTCAGCAATGGCAAGGCTTTGTCATCATGTTTGACATTTCTGAACTTCTCTGCTGTAAGCTTAAAGGGGAAATCAAATAATAAGTCAAGTTTACATTATTTTGTACATTGGATTCCACTTTAATGAATATATATATATATATATATATATATATATATATATATATATATATATATATATATATATATATATATATATATATATATATATATATATGGGCAATTCTTCAACTACAGGCACTTTTAGCCTTGTAAATTTGAGTAAAAAGAACTTGTTCAAAATTAATGTAGCATAGCCTCATAAGTTTAAACAATTTGTCTAGTTTTAAGATCTGTAAGAGGACAAACTTAGATATGAAGAGAAATTGTTAATATTTAACATTTTTTACATTGTGAACTGAACAATGTCATTTCCACTACATCTCAGTATACAGCTTTTATTTCAAAATGAAACAAATTATGGCAGTCAAACATTGTCTAAGATAATTTTGTATCTAGTTTAACCAATCTTCCTACATTATATACAATAATTATACATTTGTCAATGAAATAAATTAGTCTAAAATGTAATATTGAATTGGTTAAGAGCTTATTAGAAAACAAAAAAACTGAATTTGTAAATTGAATAGAGCATGAACTCATAAATTGTGAATACACTTTTAATGTGTTATAGATACTTTTAGAATATATTTAAAAAATGTGTGGTGATGGAAATGACAGGGTGTGGTGGAAATGACAATAAACCAATGTTAATGTAGAAAAACAGTAGTTATTTATTAGAAAAAATATAAACTCACACTTTTTAAACTCAGTTTACAAAAATACTAAGCATAACCACACATTTTTTTGCATGTGTAAAGCTGAAATTTATCTAAAAAAAAAAGATTTGTCTAATAGATGAACAGTAACAGTGCATACTGTTAATAACTGATTATTATACCAATGCTATATAAATTAATTTTAAAATAAAAAGAATTACACATCTACAGGGGTTAGACAATGAAACTGAAAGGCTTGGTTTTAGAGCACAATAATTAATTAGTGTGGTGGTGCAGTGGGTAGCACTGTTGCCTCACAGCAAGAAGGTAAATAGTTCGAGCCCCGGCTGGGTCAGTTGGCATTTCTGTGTGAAGTTTGCATGTTCTCCCCGTGTTTGTGTGGGTTTCCCCCACAAGTCCAAACACATGCGCTATAGTTGGATTGGGTAAGCTAAATTGTCCATAGCGTATGTGTGTGAATGACAGTGTATGGGTGTTTCCCAGTGATGGGTTGCGGCTGAAAGGGCTGTTCTGTTGAGCATATTAGAAGATTTATTGAAGTGCGTGCGCATGCATGTGGTGCATGCGCATGAAAAATAAAGAGGAAGTTGACTGTGTTCATCTGGGCTAATTGAGTGTCCATAAAGTTCATACACAATATTGGCGACGAAGATGGCTGGATTTAGTTTACCTGCACCACCACCTTTCCTCCCAGTGCCTGGCAACCCGCCTATTCCATGTGGAAACTGGTTAGATGGTTTCACAGTGTATCTTGAGGCTATGGATTTCACGGACATCTCCGATTTGAGAAAAATCGCTCTGCTTCGCCACTGTCTCGGGGCGGAGGGACAGAGAATATATTCTGCTCTGGGACATGCAGAGACATCTGAGGAAGCAGTCGCTCTCCTCGCAAATCACTTCACCGGCCAACAGCTCGTGCTGCTGCGCCGATACAAGCTGCGCAAATGGCTTCAGAATGCTTTTCAGAATGCAAATGCTTTACGTTGCTGACAGATGCGCGCCCCCTGGCGGATGCACCATTACAGTAAATGCGATCTGTCTGTCTCACAACCCACGGCTCATTATGCCCACATAAAACTGAAACTGAAGAAACATGTTTTCCAGTGCTGCTTACACAGCATCAAGGAAATCGTAGAAGTGTCGTTTTCTGCAGCAATTGCGGATCTAATTCACACAACAAAATACAAAATTGTCCTGCACGAGGCCAGACTTGCAGGAATTGCCTAAAAAAATCACTTTGCAAAAGTATGTCGTTCTGCACCAGCTGCTCAAGCATCACAGAAGCGACACCCACATGCTCCTTATAACTGCACTGAAATCAGACATGTTTCACAAGGGCAAGCAGCTTTTAGGACATGAACTGTACTTTTTGGTGATATGAGCCTTCCTGTTGCTGGATATGGGTGAACCAGCTTCTCTGCTCAATGCCAGCACATACCACAAGTTCTCCTCCCATCTGTCACTGCAACAGCCCTGTACATATTTTGTCGTTCTGACAGCTCTAAGATCACTATGCTGGGTGTTCTTCATGTTCCAGTCCGCTATGGCTCTAAACACATACCATCATTCCCCTTCTATATTACTGAGCGGGGTGCCAGCCTCCTGGGATTGGACCTTTTCACATGTTTAGGATTCACGCCACGAGACAACAAGGGGTCAGATATCCACCACATCACCACTACATGGCAGCGGAGATTGCCGGCGCTGTTTAATGGACTGGGGTGCCTTACACCTTACAGACACATAATGATCGTCTCTACAGGGTGGCTACTGGGCACATGGAGCATAATCTCACACTGAATGAGGAGAAATGCACATTCGCTATGTCAGCCATTGATTTTGTTGGGTTTCGTCTCACATCCCAAGGCATTGCCCAGCTTCAGTCAAATATCGAGGCCATTCACAGAATCCCAGAACCCTCCTCCACTTCCCAGGTAGCTTTATTTTTGGGCATGACAGCCTACTACCTGCGTTTTCTGCCTCAGTACTCCCGAACCACAGCAACCCTCCGCTAATTACTAAAGAAAGATGAATCATGGAACTGGACTACAGAATGCACTGAGGATGTAAAAATTCTAAAATCTCAGCTAACCACATCTCCCATTCTAGCTCACTTTGACCCAAACAGTTTGACTATTGTCACTTGTGATGCCTCCACACAGGCACTGGGAGCTCTTCTCTAACAAGAACAGGATGGTGTTGAAAGACAGGTAATATTTCCGTCCAGGGCCCTGACGCCCACAGAACAGCAATACTCTGTGGGTGAACAGGAAGCCCTTGCCTGTGTCTGGGCCATAGAGAGGTGGCATCTATATCTTTATGGCAGACGTTTCACCCTCAACACAGATCATCAAGTGCTCACGACACTCTTACCAGCTTCTGGCTCAGGTCATAAACTTCTGCGCCTACACAGATGGGGTGAGCGCTTAAGACAGTATGATTATCAGCTCAAATTCACACCTGGGACGGACAATGTGGTGGCAGATCTCTTATCCAGATCTATTACTGCACCCACACCGGCAGTCTCACCAAGCAGTAACGATGCGGAGCCAGAATTCATTCAGATGCTCCTTGCACATTTGCAATCAGCTGTCTCCTTGGAGGAGTTGCAGAAAGAATCTGAGCATGACTCTTTACTATCAACTATCCGCACATATATACGCTAAGAGTGGCCTGCACGAGTATCGAGGAATTGGTGCCATTTGCAAGGGTGCGAAATGAACTGTCATGCTGGGGTGATGTGTGTTTGCAGGGGTCTCTGTACAGTTATGCCAAGCAGCTTGCGTGCCCGTGTCCTATCAATGGCGCATGAGGGCCATTTAGGCATTGCGAAATTTTAGCAGAGATGACGTGATCAGGTCTCGGGGCCAGGCATCGACCGGGATATTGAAGGACTAGTCAGAGACTGAACCATGCCTTCTCAGTGGGAAGACTGGGCAACCGGCTCCAACCCCTTTGCAGCCAGTTGCATGGCCTCACGTCCATGGGAGCACCTTCAGGTAGACATCTGTGATGAAATCCATGGTAAGGGCTGTAGTAGTGAAAAGTGAAAGCCCCCATTATGTCAGTACCGGACCTTGTTGAAACCATGGTTGAAACCCAGAAAGGCAGTCAGGCAGCATAATACAGCGAGTGGACCAAAGTGCATCAAATAGTCGGTAATTAAAATGGAAAAATAGAATAAATATATAGTTTTATATTAGACACACATCGGATGTTTATATTTGCACAAGCTCCATGTGCAAACTTCACACATTGAGTTAAATTAGGCTTTGCAGTCTCCGTGTTCGATCCATTACTTCCACTGTATCTGTTCAGCTGAGGTAACGGAACCAACCCTCTGACGTCAGACACAGCGACATTCCAAGATGGCGACACCCCGGGTCTAAAATCTATAGTAAAACATGCTGTTTTCTGCAAAATGGTTACATTAATCGAGTTTGTTATTGTCAGGAATCCTTCCGGACCGTCAGATTCATTCACTGCACCTGCACTGCCTCAATCACCGGAATACTAATCAATTTCACCTGTTGCTCATCACTAGCTTACACTATTTAAGCCTGGAACATTCACTTATTCACTGTCTGATCTACTTGTTAGTACCCGGACTCTTTTCTCTTAAGCTACATAGCACTTACCTGTCATTATATCCTGTCTGCTTGTCTGCCTGCACATCAGTTTGTTTGTCCTCCCGTTTGGTATCCTCCCCTGTATATCCTGAACTGTGTTTACCTCCACTGGAATCATCTTGTTTCATTTATCACCCGAAGTTAAGTTCTGTTTATTTTGTTTTCTTGAATTATGATGGTATTGATGATATATCTGTTCTGAATAACCCTCTTTTACCTTGTTTGTTAAGTATCATTAAATATCCATTCTTTTATTTAATCCGCCTTTGTCTCCTCTCTGATTCGTTACAGTTATATATATTTCCATTAAAGGGAAAATCAATTTACAAAATGATGTAAACTTGACTGAGTGCGTTATTTCCCCTTTAAATCACTTATACCTACCAAATGTACATTGATTCATACATAGCCCATTCTTTGACAGGTCTTGTGGAAACGGCTTACACAGACTTAGTGTGTATTTATCAGTCGTCATCAAAATAATGTATGATTTTGTTTCCACATAAATTGTAAAAGGTAAAGCAATAAAGTTTGCTTACAGATGTCATTTGCATGTGAGTTGGGAATGACACAAGTACAAAGTGTTATGAACATTGAAGCAGAAAGGTTTTCTGAACAATAATTTGCAGGTAGATCATTTGGAATAAAATATCAAATGTATTACAACCGATGGAAACAGAAACAAATGCTAAGTTAAACTGTAATGTTTAGAGTATTTTTATGATATTTTAAATAAAACATTTTCTGAATGAAATATTTTGCACAATGCAGCCAAATGAAAATATGCTTGAACAACTAAAAGTACCGTGGTCGAGAGAGCTTAACATGCTGCAATTTAAGAAAACACATGCAATTACAAAAATAAAAACACCAGCAAATTAAGAAATGATCTTCATCAGTGTTGCAAATTTTCACAACTCAAACAACTGAAGAAATCTGCTGCATTTTGTCACAACACTTGTAAATATCTATGTAACACAATGGAAATCTTTCAAGGGGACTTCACGGACATGATGGACCCTGCTGAGACATGGATGTGTTATTATGCTGTGACTGTTGCTCAGTGAAGTTGTTGGTGTTTTTGAAAGGTGATTTTAGTAACTCATGGCCTATGGCAGTGAACAGCACGAGTTAAATCTGAAACCTCAGAAACTGGGCGCCAAATTGTCTGTCATTGAACTGGCTTGAGGGCTTATACCATCACGATAACAGAACACCGATTAACTTGAATGGCTGCATCAATACTTTGCTAACTAGTAAATGACTAATACACTTAAACAATGGGGCTTTACAGGATTTTCAGCAGGAACGGCCTCACGAGACTTTTGAATGACTCTTCTACATGGTCATGTGCTCGCCTCGGGCACATCCTGCCAGATGTACAATTTCGTAGAGACAAAGAGAAAATAATGCATGCGAATGAAAGACAAACTCTTAAATCGTCAAAACTAAGGCAGATGTATCTTTGAATAATATGCCATGGTTTTCCTCATATGCTATGTTTATTCCAACCAACCAGGTTAATTAATGTGTTGTTTTAACCCTTATAGCAGATTAAAATTATCTGTATGTGTCTGAAATGTATGATGTCTGGTATTGAACGAAAGCTAGTGACATTTGCAATACATTGGTGTAAATGAAAAACTAGTAGCACAAACAGTATTCGTCTTGTAACCTTTGATGTGATATAGTCCCAAAACTTAACACGAGAATTCTACATGCAGTCTGTTAATTATTGACCCTTTCTTTGATGGTACGGGGCGTGGCCCCGCCCGTCATGGCAACTGCTCATTGGAAGACCATGGGGATGGACCAAACCAGGTGACTTAAAAACACCCTGCCACAAAGAAACTTTGCTTTTTGCATTAGCTGGCTTGCACATGCTATTGCTTTCTGCCCCCGTTCGCCTGCTCGGACACTGCGCCGCCACACGATTAGGTCACCACGAACTCTCCATGCAAACCTCTTAAGTTTCGGGACCGCCGAAACCGCACGAACTTCCGCAAACCGACTCTCAGCAGTCCGTCACCTCGGTAACCCAGAACGACCCACTCATGAGCGAGGGAATCCCAAGGACGTCACAGAAGCCACCAGCCAATCAGGAGCACCGTGTTTCCCCGAGGCCAACTGGCGAGGCAAATTGACTTTAGCAAAAAGGGCGCAAGTACCACAAACTAATGTTGTCTCTTGCTGATCTGGTGCAGATTGATCTTAAGCAGTTAACGATAAACCATATCTCTGCTTTTGTGGTTTCTTAGGTGTTATTCTAAGATCTTGTAAGAAGTATTAGAATTAATTTGGGACGGTTGTTCAACTCATCTTACATTCTCTGAACTGCCTCTGTGTGTATGTGTGAATGTGTGTGTGTGCGTTTGTTTGTTGTTTGCTTATTACGTAGTTAGTTTCATGTATCGTAGTGTAGCTCAATAAATCTTAAATCAAAAATCAAATCAATAAATCAAATGTAGATTTGAACAACTTCGCATCCGTCAACGCAGATCCGCCGATGCGCGTTCACGCGTGGACACAAGTGACAATGCTAAAAACAAATGCAGAATCAAAATGTTAAAATTTTGAATCAATATTGTAGTTATTTTTGCACGCTGGAGGAAGGACAATGCCTGAAGTATTTCTCTTAGACAGGTAAAGTTAAGTTTTAAAGTATTTTAGTCATGCAAAGCTGTAGATTGTGTTGTTTTATGAATGGATTATATGCACAGAAATGTTCAGTCACTGAAATCTTCCAGCAAACAATTGATGGGACTATTTTCAGTTTCATAAGGGGCCTTTTAAAACATTGATAATGTTTTTTTTTTTTTGTTTTTTTTTTCAGTTTAACAAGTAAATAGCGCTATTCCGCCTGCTTTACTAAGGTGAAGCTGGTTTGATATTCACATTGGTTCATTTTTGAACAATGACAACCTGTGACGTACTCCCTATATTGTGTAACATGCAACTTTAAATATTCTGTCTAAAATATCATGTAATTATGGCTTAGTAATAAATGTAATTCCTGCAGCCTGCAGGTCAATCACTAAGCATACAGTACATGTGCAAATGTCACATACAGTACACACACATGTGACGGGTGAGTAAATGATGACAGAATTTTAATTTTTTGGCTGAATTATCCCTTTAAATCTCTTACTTGCATTGCCTTACTATACTGCTATACTAAGTTACAATGATCTTAATACAGTGCCCTCTGCTGTTCAACCAATAGTATATTATTATAATAATACCATAATAAAAGAGCAATGTAGCACCATTGTTTATTTATTTACACACATATTCAAGAATTCTAATTTTAACAAGTGAAATTAAATGTAAATATTAATAGAGCATATACATTTAATCAAGTTTACATATATAAATATAAAAGCAATTTCACATTTAATAATATAAAATGTACTGTTGTAACCCCCTTTTTTTGTTTAATGTTTTTAAAAAAGAAACTGACAAAGATTGAGTGGTGCATTATAATTATACCTCTGGGTCCAGTTTCTCAAAAAAAGCTTATAATTATAATGTTTCATCGAAGAAGAAAAAAAAAAAACAATTCAGCAAATATCTCAAGGCAGTTATCCTCTTGTCTATTTACTCATGAGACTTAGTGTTAATTAATAATGATCTAATACAACAGATGGTGTTGTTTTTCTCTAGTAACACCTTGGGACCTTATTTCATTGGATAGGTAGGAAACATCTGCTTGTCAGTACATGCCTAAGAGGCTGCTGTACACTTGTTTTTACACTAGTGCTTTGCCCCTTTCACCTCATATTAAGTCACAACCCCAAGCATAAATAAATATGAAACACAGATATTTTGGTGACAGGTTTTATTGTTGTTCAAACTCTCACAAACCATTTGGGTGCCCTCGGGTAATCTGTCATCACAATTGTTCACTTTAGCTACAATGGGTTGATTCAGGTTTTTGTTATATTAGTTTTATTTGACCTAGCTTTGATCATTTGCCAGACAATGGGAAAACTTCAACAATAAATGGAATTAAGCTGACTATAAAGCTTAAATTACAAAATTAATCACTTTAATAGATTCTTATATGTATAATTTTTTCACGTTTTGCAATATACTAATATGAATGCCATGCATAAACAAAATGCAATTACATGAGGTTATTATTTAGTATATTACTGCTCTCCACATGATTAGTTGATTTTTAATAAGTATATGACTAATTGACAAATGCACAGCTACATTGTAAAAAGGGCATTACACTTGACTTAACAAGCCATTTCTACTTTATTCAACTCAAAACATTCATTGAATTGTTATAACCTACTGTAATCATGTTTATGTAACTTGTTGTTTGAACCCACTTACAATTGTGAGTAGTGCTTGGGATGAACCCATTCAAGTCTTGCTCACTGTTAACCCCACAGATTCATACATTCATTTTCTTTTCGGCTTAGTCCTTTTATCAATCTGGCGTTTGACAGCAGAATGAACCGCAAACTTATCCAGCATATGTTTTACACAGTAGATGCCCTTCCAGCTGCAATCCATCACTGGGAAACATCCATACACACTCATTCAAACAAACACATACACTACAGACAATTTAGCTAACCCAATTCACCTATATCACATGTTATTGGACTTGTGGGGGAAACCGGAGCACCCAGAGGAAAACCGCGCAAACACAGGGACAACATGCAAACTCCACACTGAAATGCCAACTCACCCAGCCCGGGCTGTAAGGCGATTGTGCTATTGTTTGTGTTGGAACAATGTGTAGGTGTAACTTAGTAATGTCTGTGTAGTTCCCAGCATGTTTTGCATGGGAATTGCATTAAAAAAGAGAAAATGTTCACAATAAAAGTAATCTTAGGTATTTTAAGTTAAGAGAAAGCAGACAAATTACGCTTGAATCCAAAATTTACTTTAAAATTTGGGTTTTAATTGCTCTTTTCTTTTAATGTGTTGTAACATCAGTCTGACATCCAAATAAACACTTTCAAAAATAAATGTGTTGTTTTGGACAATTTCTGACTTCAAGCTGGGGTTCAAACTCTGGTCACCCAGTCCACTATAAACGGCGCACTTTCCTGTTAAACGGCATTTGTTTTCATTACTCGCAGAAGGTATACTGTGATGGCCAGTGTGGTGGCCACACATTGACAGTGAGGCACGCATGCACACACACACACACACGCGCACACGCGCGCGCATTATACATATTCGTTTGAGTTTATTTATTTGTTTGGTTAAATGGAATTTATTTAGTTTCTTTTCATATCTGATTTTAAATAAGACACATACACTGTTTCTGTTTCTCATTATTTTCTTTATTATTTACAGTACATGTATTACTATTTTCGGGTGCACACAAAATTAGTTATCTGTACTGTATGTTTTGTTAATTTAGTTTTCTTTGAGTTTAAGTTACCGTGCTGCAGTGCCAATGAGGAACGGAGTTTCCGGGTGTGGTCCGACATGCTAAAGGGCCGACGTGCTGCAAAGTGCCATCTTTTGGTTCCTCCTGCCGACACCATTGGCTTAATGGCTTAAGGGAGAGCTGATGTTTAGTTTAATTTCATTTAATGATTTGCAGTGCTTATTTCTTTAGATTTATATTTAATCTTGCTTTATCTAGAATTTATGTAATTATTATTTAGATTTGTAATTAGATATGTGACTTAGTTTGTTGTGTTTGTGAACTGTCTGTTTTTGTCTCCCCCTCCTTGTTTATTGTGGACTAGTCCCTCTGGTACAAATGTGCTCTGTCTTGTCATTTCATAGAGTTCTGTTTTTGGTTTAGTCATGGTTTGAACTCAGTTTGTTTCTTTGTTTAGTTTATTAATTTTTCATTTATTTATGTTTTAATTTTTTTGTGAAACTTTTTTTGAACCTTATTAAAAATAATTATTTTGAAAATCTTTTTGTATGCCCCTTGCTATACATGCTGGCTCGGTCCCTCACAAGTGGTGTCAGAAGTGGGATTTGCCAGTAGGGGGCATAGTTTTTTTTCTTCTTTGGTGAACTTTCTGGGCCATGAATCGAGGAGGACGAAGAGGAGCCCCAAAAGCTGTTTCAGTGGAGCAACTGGATGAAGTTGCACAAGAGCTGGGGGATGAAGTATTACAGGAGGTGAGAGAATTTGATGTGGACACTGAATGCACGGAACCAACAATGGCTGACTTGACAGGCTTGATGAGAGCTCACATGGCAAAAATGGAGGCTCAGGAAGCACAAAGGGTGGCATAGCTGGCCCAGCAGGAACGTCGATTTAAAGCTCTCCAACATCAGTTTGGGCTGTTGCAGCTGGAGGTGCAGGCTCGTACAACTCCTGTGCCAAATACATTGGTAACATCTCAAGATGATTTGGATCACCCAGATGAGGGTGCTGCCCCAAGCAGGCCATTATCTCAGTCAAGTTCCTGTCGGAGAGAGGGAGCTGAAGCCCGTGATACAAGTCAGTGCCAACTTAAAGAGCCTAAATTGGAAAAGTTGTCTGATGGTGATGATATTGAGCATTTCCTAATTCCTTTTGAGAGAATGGCAGTGGTTTGCCGATGGCCAAAAGAGGAGTGGGTATTTCATCTGATACCTCTTCTGACGGGTAAGGCCCGGGCTGATTATGTTCACATGGATGTTGATGAATCTCTGAATTATGATGAGCTTAAATCTGCAGTATTAAGGAAATATGACATCAGTCGAGAAACCTACAGGCAGAGGTTTCGGTCTCTTGGAGTTGAACACCATGAAAGCCCTAAAGAACTGTATGTGAGGCTAAAAGAACTGTATGGGAAATGGATGCAGCCAAAAAGTAAGTCTATTGAAGAAGTTGGTGAAGTGATAATTCTTAAACAATACTTGAGAATGTTGTCTCCAGAGCTACAGGTGTGGGTACGAGAACATGATCCACAGTCTGCTTCACAAGCGGCTACACTGTCAGATGTGTTTGTGGCAGCACGTCAGAGAAATCAGTCCTGGTGGTGGAAATCCAGCCGAGATAACCAGAGAGCAAATCCTCTCCAGCAGTCTATGAGAAACTTCACTGGGGCTGGTAAGCCTCCTGGAGGAGGGCCTACATTTGTTAATGCTCCTAAGAATTGGAAAATACTAATATGTTACCTGTGTGGTCAAGAGGGTCATACGAAGCCCATGTGCCCTAGAAATGTAACCAAGAATATTCACCTGTTTTATTTGCCTAGGCATCCTGTAAAGTCACCACCTAAAGCTGAACACTCACCAGCAAGGACCACTGTTGAGATGAACGGAAAGGAAATGATCGCTTTGGTTGATACCGGGAGTGATCAGACTTTAGTACACACAAAGTGCATTTCTCCAGCCCTCCTTCACTACACTAACCTGAAGGCTGTACGCTGTGTGCATGGCGACGAAAAGCTGCTACCCACTGCAGAGGTCTATCTGAAGGTAAGAGGTCAGACTTACCTCTTGGAGGTCGGTGTAGCCGACAATCTACCATTCCCTGTAGTCTTGGGGCATGACCTGCCTGTACTGTGGGACTTACTGCAGCCAGCATCCACCTGTAATATTGTTGTTACTCGAGCCCAGAGCCATAAGAGAGACGAAAGTGAAGAGTTGCTTGGTACTCTACCATTCTTTGATGCAGAAATCGATGGTTCAACTAAACCTAGGAAATCACGACGACAAAAACGGTTGGAGAAAATTCAATATAATGCTACTGTAATGCCTATTGAAAAATTTGCTGACTTCTCACCCGAGTTTAAGCTGCCGGTCAACATTGTGCAGATGCAACAAGAGGATGCCAGTCTTGTTCCTTATCTGGAGAGAGCAAAGCAGGAGGATGAAATAACTGTTGATGGAGAGAAAAGGGAAAGATTTTGTATGTACCAGGGTCTACTATATTGTCAGATGGGACAAGTGACGCAACTGGTGGTACCACAGTGTGTCCGTGAAGTTATCCTTACTCTGGGTCATTCGATTCCTTGGGCTGGCCACCTGGGGAAACGTAAAACCATCGCCCGGATCAGAAAATACTTCTATTGGCCTGGTCTGAATTTAGAAGTAACCCAGTACTGTAAAACCTGCCCTGAATGTCAGAAAGTGTCCTCTCACTGCCCAAGTCGGGTCCCTCTCCAACCACTGCCACTTATAGGCACTCCATTTGAAAGACTGGGAATGGACATAGTTGGACCAGTGGAGAAGAGTCGTTCGGGTAACCGATTTATGTTGGTGGTGACTGATTATGCCACTAGGTATCCTGAAGTGTTTTCTTTAAGGTCATTTAAGGCCAAGTATGAGGCTACCTGTTTAGTGCAGCTGTTCTCCAGAGTTGGCTTTCCAAGTGAAATTCTAACGGATCAAGGGACTAATTTTATGTCGAGTCTTCTAAAGCAGGTCTATAGGTTGCTGGGCATCAAGAGTTTGAGAACCACTCCTTCTCATCCCCAGACAGATGGGCTAACTGAAAGATTAAAAAAAATGGAGGCTCAGGAAGCACAAAGGGTGGCATAGCTGGCCCAGCAGGAACGTCGATTTAAAGCTCTCCAACATCAGTTTGGGCTGTTGCAGCTGGAGGTGCAGGCTCGTACAACTCCTGTGCCAAATACATTGGTAACATCTCAAGATGATTTGGATCACCCAGATGAGGGTGCTGCCCCAAGCAGGCCATTATCTCAGTCAAGTTCCTGTCGGAGAGAGGGAGCTGAAGCCCGTGATACAGGTCAGTGCCAACTTAAAGAGCCTAAATTGGAAAAGTTGTCTGATGGTGATGATATTGAGCATTTCCTAATTCCTTTTGAGAGATTTAAGATTTAACCAGACGTTAAAGCAGATGCTACGCAAGTTTGTTGGTGAGTCCGGCACTGATTGGGATCAATGGCTCCCGTATCTTCTGTTTGCCTACAGGGAAGTGCCACAAGCCTCCACTGGATTTTCGCCGTTTGAACTGCTTTATGGTCATGAAGTCAAAGGTCCCTTAGCATTACTCCGAGAAGTTTGGGAGGGAAACCTAAAGAGAAATGAGGAGACTAATGTGGCCTCCTATGTGATTCAGATGAGGGAACGTTTGCAAAAGATATCTGCACTAGCTCAGTCTCATTTGGCAGATGCTCAAATACGCCAGAAAACCTGGTACGATCAATCTGCTCAGGAGCGGCAGTTTGAACCCGGTCAGAAGGTACTAGTGATGTTGCCCAGTCATGAAAGTAAGCTGCTTGCAAAATGGCAGGGGCCATATGAAATCAAAAGGAAATTGAGTCCTACCACATATGAAGTTGCACTATCTGACCATGCCCATTCTACACGTACTCTGCATATAAATCTGCTTAAACAATGGTTTCCTCGTTTTCCTGAATCTAGCCACAGCTTGATGATTCAGCAAGTCAAAGAAGAGGATGATTCTGAAGTATTTCTGCCCCAGTCAGCTCTAGGAGATGTGGATCTGAGTCATCTGTCCCCACAGCAACAGCAAGAGGTGAGAGCAATTTGTTTACCAGAAGTCTTCTCAGAATACCCTGGTTTTACTACCTTGATCGAACATAACATAGAGTTGAAACCCGATGCTGTAGTTCGAAGAATGAGTTACAGGGTCCCTGAACGTCTCCAAGAAGCCCTGAAAGAGGAGGTGGATCTGATGCTGAGGCTGGGGATAATAGAACCCTCTTAAAAGCAAGTGGTGCCACCCTGTGGTCCTTGTTCCGAAAAAGGATGGGTCTATAAGGTTCTGTATAGACTTTCGTTACCTCAACTTCGTGACCAAGTTTGACGCTTACCCTACTCCATGAATCAGTGATCTCACTGATCTCACTGATCGACTGGGCACCTCAAAGTTCCTAACCACCATTGATCTTTCAAAAGGTTATTGGCAGATCCCATTGATTCCGCAGTCCAGAGAACTCACTGCATTTAAAACACCATGGGGCCTATTCCATTTTAAGGTTTTAGCTTTTGGACTGCATGGGGCACCGGCCAGCTTCCAAAGACTAATGGACCAGGTACTGCGAGGACTACTATTTACAGCTGCTTATCTTGCTATACGTGCTGGCTCGGTCCCTCACATATACAATGTTTGGAGATGAAATGAAGTTACTGGCCACTACAGAATCCACTGACATATGTATGGAGAAAGTGTGAGAGTCCACGGTTAATTGTGCTTGAATATAAGGAATGTGAGAAACAGTAGGAGTTAGAGCAACTTTACTCACCAATAGACGAGGGGGGGGGGGGGGGGGGGGGGACAGGGCATGCAGAGATGAGATGTGTAGCTTCTCGACAGTAGAGACATAGTGTCTGGCAAATCTGTCATTGACGTTCTGAGGCGTTGAGTCCATAAGAGTCTGTTATTATGGGTTCTTTTAGATCCAAGGACGGAGAAAGAAATCTGGTTGGGGGAGGTGGATCGGAAGGCGAAGAAGCAATACAGACCGAAAGGTGTTGAGAGATATTAGTAGCTTTCTTTGTGAAAGTCTCTAGATTGGCATTATCTGGGCTTTTAGATGGTAAGCTGCTAGGAGGGCAATCTGATTCCATCTGCTACTGGCGGTAAGTGCTCGGAAGTGTAGATTGATGAGTTCATCATTTACAGAAAGGGGTGAGTGGAATACTTCCTTGAGAAACAGAGAATACTTCCTTGAAATGGCTTACGAAGGCTGGGTAGGTGGATATCGCGGGACTATGAGCATTCCAAAGTGCATTAGCCCATTGAAGGGCTCGTCCTGTAAATAGTGAAATCACAAAAGCAATTTTAGCGATATCATTGGGAAACTGATGTACATTAGCCTCTCTATAGAGGGAACATTGCATTAGAAAACCATCGCAGACTCCTGATTCGCCGGAGTAGCTCATTGGTCGAGCAAGGGGTGTGCTCGTTATGACAGCAGGGTTGATGCTAGTGTTTACAGAAGTAGGATGAACCAAGTAAGTGTTGAAGCAAAGTTCTGTATGTTGAGTCCAGTTCAGTGATAAGACCACACACACACTTTAAAGACACTTCCCTTAAGCAAGCTGTTTGTATCCTCAGGAGAAATGGGGAACATGCACAAAACAGCACAGGAGATAAAGGGATTACAGGAGAGTCGATGAGGAAGACCATCTGACGTTGATTCCAGCCGGTGAGTGACTTGAGGTGAGACTTAATAGTGAGTTCGTGATTGGGGTTGCAGGTGCGGGCTGTTAGTATTTGGGTGACGTGTGGTGGCTGGTGTTTGGCTGGGGTGGTTAGGACTTTGGGAACGAGCTGAGGGTGTGACACTTTGTGCATGTTACTATAATATACTAAGATCTATTTCTCACTCTAATGCTGCTTTCACACCAGATGTGGAACGGGTGTCAAGCGCGAGTGATTTACATGTTAAGTCAATGCAAATGTGCGAATAGACATCCTGCGGCACGTTACACGCGAATGACGCGGCGCAAATGATGCGAATTGGCGTTAACCAATCAGGAGCTTGCTCTTGTGGGGGCGTGACACTGTTATTTTCTCGATAAAATCCATGTTAGCCATTTAGCAACGAAGCTACAGTAACCGGGCAGACAGAAGCCAGAAGATGCAAATCTGCATGTGTTCTAAAGTGAATTTGACGCGCGAATGAAGCGGACTTTCACGTGCGAATGAAGCAAGTAAACTCAAATGTTCATGCGTCTTTTTTCGCGTGAATATCATGATTTATCTGCGCGTTCCACATCTAGTTTGAAGACAGCATTAGATGCCATCCTCACTTGTGATCTGTAAAGTATCAAAAACAAACAACCAATCAAACTAGAGTGCTTTCAACTAAATTATTTGCTGTTATTACAGCTGTTCATAGGTTTGTCCCCTTGCACACTTGGCGGAATAATAGCCCAAAAAAAAAAAAACAATCACAAAAACTGTGTTTTTAGCATTATCTTAAATAATTATTTTACATATCAGATGTTTAAATAGCCTAAAGAAATGTTATAATATGACCAATTTCCTAGGGTGATATATGGTCATAATATGACCAGCCTAGTTCCTCTCAAGGTTTTTCCACCTTCACTTTATTAATTGGTGAAGTTTTTTTCCTCGCCACTGTCACCACTGGCTTGCTTGGATCGGGACTTGTGGAGCTGTGCTTCGGTGGATTTGCTCTTCAGTGTTTGAACTTTCAGCAGTGAAACTTAAATCACACTAAACTAAACCGAACTTCAACTCTGAAATCTGAACTTTAATAAAACTATATTAAGCTGCTTTGACACAATGTACATTGTGAAAAGCTCTATATAAATAAACATGAATTGAACTGAATTGAATTGGGGCTCCATAGTGGTGCAGTGGGTAGCACGTTGGCCACGTTCGATCCTGTGTGTGGAACTTACATGTTCTCCCCATGTTCGCGTGGGTTTCCTTCGGGTTCTCCGGTTTCTCCCACAAGTCCAAAGACATGCGCTATAGGTGAATTGGGTAGGCTAAATTGTCCATAGTATGTGTATGAATTAGTGTGTATGGATGTTTCCAAATGATGAGTTGCAGCTGAAAGGGCATCCGCTGCGAAAAACATATGCTGGATAAGTTGCAAGTCAATATTAATTAACAAGGACTAACAATAAACAACCTGACATTCATTGATGTTAACAAACATAAATAAATGTTGTAATAAATGCATTTTTCATTGTTTGTTCATATTAGTAAACACATTTACTAACTTTCTGTAACGCCACGTCAGCAGAGGGAGCCCGACTACTGACTCAGCTCCGCTCCCTCTGAGGCTACTTCCTATTTGTGCTGTATTTCAGTGAGTGCTAAGGCCATGCTTCCTTGCGATGTGTTGCCAGTTTACTTGCCTTACCAAGTGTTGTTCCAAGTGACTTTCATGACTGCTATCCTCTGTATCACCCTGCCTGCCTTGATCACGTACGTTCTCTGTCTTTGCCCTCCTGATCTGTTTTGGACTGTTTGTTGTGATACTGAACTTCTGCCTGTACTCTTACTACGTCATCTGGATTTGCCCGTTTGTTGTTTGGATTGGACTGCTTATATGTTGCCGACTCTCCGCATGTTTATTCGTTGATGTCTCTGCTTAACTCCTTTAATAAACTTCTGCCCATGGATTCTAACAAAGCCTCGGCCCCCACGTTACAGAATACTTAGCCTACCATGAATCCAGCGGAAGTTTCAAGCCTGCAAGCTACAGTAGCTTACCAAGGAGAAGTGCTAAAAGGCTACCAAGAGCAAGTGTTACAATTGCAGTCTATCAACGAATATCTCACCCACTATATTCGATCCCTGCCTCCTACCACGCCAAAGACGGTTAGCTTTGCTCTTCCTGATAAATTTGATGGTACTGCTAAACAATGCAAGGGTTTCTTACATCAAATTAAAATTTATATGGAACACCAGGGGGAGAAGTTTGATTCTGAAGAAAGGAAATGTGCCTTTTTAATGACACTTCTGACTGGAAGAGCGATTGATTGGGCCGCAGCAGTGTGGGATTCGGATGCACAAAGTAAAACTTCACTGGAATATTTTATTAAACAGATCCGTGAGGTATTTGAATATCCAGATAGAGGAAAAGGAGTTTCTACCCAATTAATTAACCTCAAGCAAGGTAACAAATCAAAGTGGATGGAATGATGTGGCTTTAAAGGCTATGTTTCATCGCAGTCTAAACGGAAATCTTCAAACCGAACTGGCTTGCAAAGGTGAGGAGTTATCTTTCTCTGAATTTGTCAAACTGACCATTAAACTCGATAACCTCGTGAGACAAGCACCCCGACGCTGAAGAAATACTTTTGTATCTGAGCTAACACGATCCATGCATACTATGGAACTTAACAGTCAAGAAGAGTCAATGCAACTTAATACTTCACGTTTGCCAGAAGAGGAGAGAGAACGCCGCCGCCGTTTCAACCTATGTTTTTACTGTGGTGACTCGGGACATAGAAGTTTTGGATGCCCCCAAAGAACCTGCAAACCAGCCATGGTAAATATTGAGCACTTTTCAATACAAACTCAGGAGCTGCTTTGAATATCATCAGCAAAAATCTCATGACTAAACATAACATACCCATTCAAGACTGCATATCACCTTTTAAAATCAAGTCCATCGACCATACTCTTATTGGAAATGGAATCACTCACCAAACACGAACTCTCACTTTCAAGATTGACACTCTGCATAAGGAATCCATTTCTTTCTACATTGTTGATACCCCCAAGTATGAAGTAATTTTGGGATACTCATGGCTGCATATTCATGATCCTGAACTATCATGGCATTCAGAAGAATTAACCCATTGGTCTACATTCTGCCTAGAAAGATGCATCCACGTTAAACCACAGCCATGTCTGACAACCAGTATAGAAAGCCATGAAACCCACAAAATGGTAGTTATACCAGAGTGTTATCAAGATTTATCAGAAGTTGCAATTAAACTCCCTCCACATCGTCCATGGGACTGTTCAATTGAGTTATTACCTAATGCCATGCCACCTAAAACTCGGGTTTACCCACTCTCTCCCAAGGAAAGCCAAGCCATGGATGAATACATTGATGAAGCTCCTGATTCTGGTCTCATTTGTCCATCTACATCACCAGCTGCAGCAGGATTCTTTTTTGTGGAAAAGAAAGATGGAGGCCTTCGTCCATGTATTGATTACAGAGGCTTGAATAATATCACCCTCTCCCATTAGTACCCTCTGCCCTTGAACAGCTACAGATGTCACTACTTCAATGTGTTCCCTTTGGCGCCGTTCAAACGGCGGCGGCGACATTAGTTGATGCGCCAACAACTTTTGACCGCTGGGTGGCGCTTTAACCACAGATTTTCAGCGTTGCCTTTTCATAATACTAAATAGACGGTTCAGTATGTGTACTTTATGTGATGTGTTCAATTAAAATATAATTTTGTTTTAGTTTTCTTAGTAATAAACATGCTTTTACACTATACTGTAGGCTATGTTTTAGAAAAGATACATGGTGAGAAACCCTAGGCTGCAAAAAGCAAATATAGAAATTAAATTCTTTAGCCTTTATAGTGCTATATTAAATTGCGTTGGGGTGAAATAAATGTTTCGATTTCTTTGACCATCATGGCAATGTTATTACCTCAAATCTTGAACGTGCGCATACGAAAAACAGCACACACTACAAAATAATTTTAAGATTATCATGCCTGTGGAGCACATCACCTGATTGTGAACTTGTGATCACCTGAAATTACTTTATCAGTAGGCTATTTATTATTTATTACAGACTATGTTACAAATATTTGACCAACTGCCTCTTCATATAAAACACTCTCATGCAGTCAGAACTAGTGGCAGTTATGAATTAAATAAATGGGCATATCCACATGCAAAGTGAGGTGCATATTATTTATCTTCTGTTCATTTTCTCTGTTCGTTTCTTTCACACGCATGCAGAAAAAGGAAAAAACAGCTTGTTTAAAAAAGCGCATTATGTCCACTAATGTATAATAATAATAATTAGCTAATATATTCATAATGCCGGGATGCGTAGAGCTTTGACTGAATATCGAGGTCAAGAGCAAAATTGTTACCTGTTGCACGGCATAAGCTAGCCTATAGTGTGGAAAACTATAATTCACAAACTGGGATGCGTTTCCCAAAACCATCGTTAGCCAATAAGGTAACAAGTTCCATCATTACAAACATAGTTCGTTGATTTGCTAAAAGTTAGTATAGTTCAGTTTTTACATATAGTATAGCATTAATTGCATAGACGATAAATAGTTATTATCAGCCTAAATTTAACGCATTTTAACGCATGCAAGTTATTTTAAAAACATAAACCTGCATTTAAATGATGGATGTGGGTGTCACAAAACACTTTTTAAATCAATGTTTTTGTATTATTATTATTTAATGTGAACAACACTTAATAAAAATTTTAATGTGTTTATTTCACCACGTTATTGGAAAAAACTATCAGTGCTTCCCCCACTTGCGGTGGTAGCCGAATTGAAACACACCATTTACCCATATTTGGTTAAATATGGGTAAATATATGTGATGAATGGTTAAATATATGTGATAAACAAAACATAATTTCATTTTTAATAACAATAATTGTATTTATTATGACATTTTTCTTTTTAATAGGTTAAAGTAAAGACTGAAATGAAAAAGAAATGCTATTCAGGAGCAATGTGCTCACACTGACAGGTCAAATCAACTTCTTTCTCTCTTTCAAGTTCAAAGCAAATTTGAATGCCAAAGGATTTTAGATATATATTTACAGTAAAATAGCCTATGTAATATATCAACATTAACAAAATTAATAAAATAAGGAGCAAATGAGAAATAAATGACAGAAAAGTTTATAAAAACAGACATTATTTCTAAAAGTTATCATAATTGCAAGATTAAAGCGAGTTGATTTTTTAAATAAGGCAAATGGGTTGATACTAATGGTGTATATATTTTGCAGCCATTTTACATGGCAGTTCATCCTCTCAGAGTAGGCTGTATAGCCAAAGTTTTTTTGAGTCGTTAGATTATAGAATATATTATTTAGCCTACGTTTTCTCTCTGTAATTGCGGCTGTCTAAAATAAATAGTATTTTAATAAATAATTAAAATAAATCGAAGAAGCAACTAGACTGTGCGCTGAAATTAGTTCTTTTTTCCCGAATAAGGAACAATTTCAACCGCGAGGAGATTCCGACAGCTTGATTTGCAGTATTTTCTAACATGTTCTGAATAAAAACAATTCACAAAAATTCATGTAGTTTGTTTTCGTTTCTTTAAATAAAAGATTAGATTGCATTAGCCTATTTCGCTGTGTGTAAACATTAAAAATAATAATTAAGCTGAGATACAGATTCCCTCTTCATTCAGAAAAAAAAAATGAAAGCCTTCCTTTTTTGACCATGGAAACTGTTTTCATTCAGATTTTGTAAGCTTCATAGACAGAACAATCCGGTCTCATCAATCTGCGTACAAATAACATGACTTTACATTTTCCATTTGCGTGAAATGTATACGCCAAAATCCATTTTTGCGTGCATATGATACGCCAATTCTCCCCATTCACTTCTGTTGAGAACAGATGCGTACAAATACCACACACACCAACTCTACGGCGATGACGTCATGAACAAGACTCGGTTCCAACGTACAGTTCACCTGATGAGGGTTCATATTAAAGCAAGTAAGTCTTCTTTTCTCCTTCTTGTAAAGAAATCACGGCGTTAACTGTATTCTTTTGATAGATTTAATGTTTTTGCATCACGTCACATGGAGTCGTGTGTTAGAAACGGCGGTTTGTGTGTTCAAAGTTGTTATTCAAGTGGTTGTTCGGTAAGCACAGCTGGTAGCCTAGCATTCACAGCCTGTTGCCATTGGTGATACAATAATTAATCAGTTTTTATCATGTTTTGACCATAGACTGTAAAATATAGGTTGTGACATGATTGGTCGCTTTAAACATGTAACGTTAACCTTAATAATATTTTTTGGCAAAAGGATTCGTTTTGTTTGCTGAACGGGATTCAATGATCCGAGTCAGTAAAATGATCCAAGTCATAGCTAACCTCTAGCTAAAGTGGTTACTTCGAGCATTAAAGTGGACTAATAAGTGATCTCTCCTACTTGGGGTGAACAATCCCCTAACACACTCTTACAAACAAATCTACTTTTAAACGTTCTGTCTCTCGAGCATCCGCTTGGTGTTTGTAGCTTTAGCCTGCTAGCACCGCTGGTCAGCTAAATCTACCAACCTCTTTCACTCACTTATTTTCTCACTTTCTGGCTTTGCTCTTCACCTTGTACAATGTCGCTTGCGTGTCTGTCCTTGAGTGCAGGAGAGGCATCGATGGAGGCGCTGGAGCTGGAAGCGGTGGAGTCCCAGATTCGCTCGCTGGAGACGAAGCGAGAGGGCATCAGGGCTCTGCTCTTAACCCGTATTCGCTCGTCTGAGGTAAGTGTTCGATACAACGACAATCTCCCAGTTTCCTCAACCCCGTGTGCTTCTCTGTCCAGGCCCAGCGCACCGAGGACGCGGTTCGCCCAGGCGTCGTTCACGCCGACACCCGGCTACCACGGCCCCTGGGTGCTTACCAGGTCCCGGGGCAGAACGTCTCCTCCTCCGGTGTTCGAGATCCCCACGGAGAACCGCTTCGCCCCTCTCCGCGAGACGGATCGCGATGTTGCCATCATTGGCGACTCAATCGTGCGCCACGTCCGCTCCACTTCCTCCAAAGGTAACAAAGTACGCACTTTCTGCTTCCCTGGTGCCCGAATTAAGAATATTTCTGCACAGATACCTACTATCCTGAGCGCTGCCGAGAGCCTCGGTGCCGTCGTCCTCCACGTGGGGACGAACGACACCGGGCTCCGGCAGACGGAGATCCTGAAGAAGGACTTCAGGAGCCTGATCGAGACGGTTCGACGCACCTTGCCCGCCACGCAGATCACTTCCTACCTACCACCGAGGAAATGAAAGGTTCAGTAGACTTTTTGCTCTGAATGAATGGCTATTAACATGGTGTGAAGAACAGAAATTGCTCTTTGCCAATAACTGGAATCTTTTCTGGGAGCGTCCTAGGCTTTTCCGCGCTGACGGGCTGCACCCCAGTCGAGCTGGAGCTGAACTCCTGTCGGACAACATCTCCAGAACACTTCGCTCTATCTGACTATTAAGTAAAAATTCGCAATTTAGCCACACAGACTCCTATTCGTCCCACATAAATATCAGTAATGCATACCTAGCTAACCACATAGAGACTGTGTCTGTTCCTCGTATTATTAGATCAAGAAACAAACGTACTGTGTGCTCCAGAAATAATCTATTAAGAATTAAACCAGAAAAAACACTAAAAAGTGAAAATACAAATTTCATGAAGCTTGGTCTCCAAAACATCAGGTCACTAGCGCCTAAAGCACTTATCATAAATGAAATAATAACAGATAACCATCTTAATGCACTCTGTCTCACTGAAACCTGGCTGAAACAAAATGACTATATTAGTTTAAATGAGGCAACTCCTCCAGGATTCTTATATAAGCATGAGGCTCGTCAAACTGGTCGTGGTGGTGGAGTCGCGTCAATCTTTAGTGATATTCTTAATGTTAATCAGAGAAACGGACTTATGTTTAGCTCCTTTGAAGTACTAGCGCTTAATGTTGTCCTTCCAAACACTATGCAAAAACCTATGTTATCTCTCGCTCTAATCACCATATATAGACCCCCAGGACCCTATGTCAATTTTCTAAAAGAGTTTTCTGATTTTATCTCTGACTTACTAGTTAAAACGGATAAAATACTAATTGTAGGAGACTTTAACATCCACATAGATGACGCTAACGACACATTAGGGCTCGCGTTTATGGACTTGTTGGTCTCACTAGGAATAAAGCAAAATGTTATTGGTCCTACCCATGGCCTAAAGCATACACTAAATCTAATTCTGTCTTATGGAATTGAGGTCATTGATGTAGACATTATACCACAAAGTGATGATATTACAGACCACTACCTCTTACTATATAAGCTGTGTTTACCTGAAATTAGCAGATCCGCTCCGATATATCGCCCTAGTAGAACTATTGTTCCATCCACTAAAGATGAATTTATAAATAACTTACCTGATCTTTCTCTACTTCGAATAGCACCCGCAAACACAAATGACCTTGATGTAGTAACCAGCAGTATGGATGCCATCTTTACTAGCACTCTAAATACTGTGGCACCCATCAAACTAAAAAAGGCTAGAGAGAATAAAACTACACCGTGGTATAATAGTCAAACCCGCGCTCTCAAAACAGCAACCCGTGCCCTGGAACGTAAATGGAAAAAAACTAATTTAGAAGTCTTTAGAATTGCATACAAAGACAGTATCTCCAGCTATAGGAAGGCTTTAAAATCTGCCAGGGCTGAGCACCTCCGCAAACTGATAGAAAATAATCATAACAATCCTAGATTCTTATTTAACACCATCGCTAAATTAACAAATAATCGGTCAGCTTTGGAACAAAACGTTCCACCGCAAATTAGTAGTGATGACTTCATGAATTTTTTCAGTGATAAAATAGAAGGCTTTAGACAGAAATAGGAGATATTAAACTTTCTGCACCGCCTAATACTTCAGATCCAGTAAACACGTCTCTGAATCTAAATAACCTACAGTGCTTTAAAATCATAAAACAGGAAGAGCTAGACAAAATTATAAATAGCTCTAAATCAGCTACGTGTATATTGGACCCAATTCCAACAAAGTTACTGAAAGAATTGCTACCTGTTATAGGAGAACCTCTTCTTAACATTATCAACTCTTCTTTATCTTTAGGCCATGTTCCAAATCCTTACAAGTTAGCTGTTATTAAACCTATTATTAAGAAACCACAACTGGACCCCAGCAACTTAGCTAATTATAGGCCTATTTCAAACCTTCCATTTATATCTAAAATACTAGAAAAAGTTGTTTCTGCTCAATTATGCTCCTTTCTGCAGACCAACAATGTTTTTGAAGTGTTTCAGTCAGGTTTCAGAGCTCACCACAGTACAGAAACTGCATTAGTGAAAATAACCAACGATTTACTCTTAGCTGCTGACCAAGGGTGCATCTCGCTATTAGTTCTACTCGATCTTAGTGCGGCATTTGACACCATTGACCATGGTATCCTTATTAATCGCTTAAAGTCTACAGGTATCCAGGGACATGCCCTACAATGGTTTAAGTCATACTTATCTGACCGTTACCAGTGTGTGAATATTAATGGACAGCCTTCACAAATCAGCCCAGTAAAATACGGGGTACCTCAAGGATCCGTTTTAGGCCCTTTGCTGTTTACAATATACATGCTACCCCTGGGAGACATTATTAGAAGACATGGGATCAGCTTTCACTGCTATGCAGATGATACTCAATTATATATTTCAACTAAACCTGACGAGACGTCTAATCTGTCCGAGCTAACTGAGTGTATTAAAGATGTTAAAGACTGGATGACCAACAATTATCTTCTCTTAAACTCAGACAAAACAGAATTATTACTTATTGGGCCAAAATCCTGTACACAGCGGATCTCACAACTCGACCTACAATTAGAGGGATACAAAGTTAGCATTAGCTCTACTATAAAAGATCTGGGTGTCATATTAGACAGCAATTTAACTTTTAAAAATCATACAGTAGGTGAGAGTTCAAAGTGACTATTACCGTCGCGTCATATACCGCCGCCGTTTGAAATAGGAGCCGGTTTGTTTTTAGTGTATGACCGCAGTTTGTGAATGAGCCGCCAGGGGGCGCAAAGGGACGGGATGCGAACGGACAGAAATAGCCCACACAGCAGCCTTAAATATGCTACTGTGCTTGTAAATGAGATTAAACAATAAGTCAAAGCATTATAATTCCTTTATTAATCATTTAAAATTTGTTAACACCCTTTATTGTTATTCTAAACTTTTTAAGTGCAAAGAGGATTCTTTTTGAAAAATAGAATTGAAGAAGTTAAAGACAACTGAAATGAAAGCACAAACATTCAGTACAAATATTCAAAGTATGCCTAAATTAAAAAATAAAGCAGTCTTTTAGCCTAAATGTAAAGAGATGTTCATGTGGTACATGTGGTGAAACACTAAGAAACGGTCAGGCGCATGGTCTAAAGCAGTGGCGCAATTCCCGGGGGGGACAGGGGGGACATGTGCCACTCACTTTTTTTTTTAGACATAAAGTTAGCACAGGCCCGGATTGGATAATCGGGAGGACCGGGAGAATTCCCGGTGGGCCGGTCTGTGTTTTGGCCGCGAGGGCTGGGTCCCTAGCTGCTCGCACTCTCAGCCGTTGCACTTTTTTCATTCATTAATTTATTATTTGACCATAGCCTCACTCTTTTTACTCGTTATTTTGCCGCAGATTCACTCTTATTTTTTATTTTCTCGCAGCCCCGTGAGCAGAATGCAGCCTGCAGGTTAATGATGATGTACCATAATTCGACCCCAAACAGCGGCACCTTAGTGAAATTAAGAATTTGAATAATTAATATTAATGAATATTACACCTGCTCAATGAAAATCAGATGATTCAGTGCATCAATAAATCTGACATAGGTTTTTCCTCTCAATGTGACAGCGCCACATGTGGTCCAGTGGTCAGCACGTTGCATTAGGACTCCGCCGACCCGTGTTCGAACCTCACCGAAGTAAATATTATTATCATTATTTCTTCAGTTTTATTGTTAAGACATATAATACTGTTCGGGTTGTTGAACATTTGAAGTTCTAAAGCAGCTGTTTTCTTGAAAAAGACGTGATAGTGTCATTAGAAACTGAAATGGAATTGACGTTATAATAGTCAGTTGTGAACTGATGTAATTCTTTTCAAGAAAACTTGCATAAGTGAATATGAAATTTTGATGTAAAAAAAACAAATAGGATTCTGACATTTAACAAATAAGATTTGATAAAACAAATAGCCTAATTGGTGGCATTTGCAAATTCGGCCTGCAATGTCAGGTTTGCAGTGTTATAAATTTGTGCATGAGTGAATTTGCAGCAGATGTCTTATGGTTAAATGAGGTTAGGTTATATGCTGCTTTGCTAAACAAAATTTAGTTTAACCTCTGCCTATTACAAGACAGAAAAATAAAACACTTTAATGATAATATCAATATTGTTTTGCCTTTTAAAATGATAATAGAATTAGGGCTGTGACAGTAACGGATTTTCTGTTATGGCGGCAAGAAATCATGCGGTATGTCGGTTAACCGCGCATATATATGTTTCCTCTAGGATTTTTTCCAGCTGTGGCGGCAGGCCTTTTTTACACAGATCTACTAACTACCTGTGGTGTTATATCAATGACAAATGTCGTGAGCGCAGTATTAGAAGCCGAGATCCCATTTATATAATAGCCTACATGCGGATCTCTGCTTTTTTTTCTGCTCGTGCACAAAACTTCTTGCCTCCCCCTCAAATATAACCGCTTTAAGAGCGCGCAGATCTTCTTGTGCCCTCTCAAATAAACGCTGCTGAAGTGCGATTTAGTGCGTTTATGTAACGAGTATGTCTCCAGCATTTATTAGATTTTCTAGGAATATTTATAAATTCCTCCGCTATTAATGCGTCCTGAAATAAAGTAAAACGGCGTCGTGTTTGCTGGCCTCACGCATCACGCACCTGTCACAGTCAGCTAGTCAGTCAGTCAGCACGTAACCTTAAAGGGTTAAACAAAGACGCACAGCATTACTGTTACAGTACTCACTTACCCTTTAATACACTTTGGTGCGATTATCACCCGCTATTAAAATAATAAAATGTTTTGAATGAGCAGCTGTAATGTAGCCGTGGCGTGAATCCTGGCCTGGCGCCCAGCCATGGAAGAATGAATGTAGCGGAAACCATATATATATATATAAAATCGCTCAACAGAAAATAAGCATTTTTAACGCACTGTTGTAATTTCTATATCCAAATCCTTTTATCAACATTTTGAATACAAGTCAATATTTTAAAGATTATAACTTGAGATTGAGAATATGATTTTACCTCAGCGCTGCATTTTTCTCCTTCGCCCTCTCGCTGAGTTCAGGTGACGGAGTGTTGTGAAGTAGTTAAACTATCAAACGGGCACAGGAATATCAGTATATTAATATAGGATTTTTAATAAACTCTCTTATATCTGCTGGTGCTGCTATTAATACGCAGATGTTATGCTGGTGCAGCCGTTAATACACGGTTCAGGTAATCAAAAAGCCAGCTCGCCTACATGATGTTTAATTATGGGTGGGTCGCAGGTGGAGAAGTTCTATCATTGGTTATGCAGACCACTTTGCCTAAAATATCAAAAAGTTCAAACACTTTGATTAAATATAGCGAAACTAACCGATCAATGGATGTTTGTCATAAAGAGTGATATTATAGGCTGCTCTTTTAATTTTGATCATACAGTTAACAAAGACTCAATATTCCAAACTGAATATTTCACTTTTATTTTATTTATATTACAGTATTTGACCGGTTTGTGTTTTGGCCGTGGCATATAGCGGACCCTGAGGCACATCGCTTCACCTCAAAGTTTATTAGTTATTCTTGTTTATTTTGTAAACTGACCGACAAAAACTAAGATACAAATTGTACAAAACAAAATTCGTTCAAAGAATATTTTTCTTCCGACGAAAATATATGAATTGTGTATTTTTGTGCGTCCCCATCCGCTACACAACTGTGCAATTAATGCTTTAATTAAATAAACTATTTAATTTAATAAACTGCTTTAATAATGCTCCACTGTAATTGCTCTTCACAAACCCGTGTGATATATTAGCTACATGTTTTTATAAATGTCTTTACACAAAATTATTATATGCTATAGCCTACTTTAAATAAGTCAAAACGCTTCTGTATAGCTTCTGTAAAAAAGACCTACATTTAACCAGCTTTTTAGCAAAGCCTATATTAATATACTGATATTCCTGGGCCAGTTTGACACTGTACATTGAACTGAGGAGAGTTTAACTACTTCACAACACTCCGTCACCTGAACTCAGCGAGACGGAGAAGGAGAAAAGTGCAGCGCTGAGGTAAAATCATATTCTCAAGTCATAATCTTTAAAATAATGACTTGTATTAAAAATGTTGTTAAAGGGATTGGAATATAGAAATTACAGCAGTGCGTTAAAAATGTTTATTTTCTGTGGAGCGATTGATTTGAGTTAGGCCTGCTTTATTAAAATAAGCCTAAAATAAAAACAGCCTAAGCTGGTTATTAAAAAGGATTCAGTGTTTTCGTTTTGTAATCTAAATTTGTAATTTAGGTGGAAAATACTTAGGTCAGGCCTTTTATTCCTTTTATTTAGTTTATTCTGTTTTTCTATACAATACTGAAAGATATTGTATAGAGTTGACATCTCATTGACATCTCATTATGGCGGTAAGGCGGTGATGCGGTTATCGTCACACCCCTAAATAGAATATAAGCCCATCCTAAATGTTAACTGATTTCCACAGTTATAGCTTATTTAATTATTTAAACAAATCCTGACAATAAGTCTTGGCCTTTTTGTTTAAGAAGCAAGTCTTAAATAACTCACCTCAAATGTTTTGTTGTTCTTGTTGATACCTGAACAAAAAATACACTACATAGGCCTATAAAATGATACCAAACGAAATTTGTTTAAAAAATGATTTTTCCAACAAAAAAAAGTTTTTTTTAAAAAAGTTTGTCTGACTCGCTCCTTTTCTTCCATCATACGCCCGTACCTTATAACACATCCTTATAGATTTAAAAAATAGAACTCAAGCAGGCCTAATATTTAAATTACATAAAAAGTAGCCTTGACTACCTTTACGAGTACCTTTGAAAGGGAGGGAAGGCTACAATGCGAGTGGAAGAGGATCTCACTTTTCACTTATGTTTGCAAGTCTATATATATTTTATTTTTAGGCATTTAATATAAACATTTTAAGAAGAATTAATGATTTAGGGAGATACATTGTCCCAATAAAATAATATAAAAATAATTTAGCAAGCTGAGGTAGTGTAAAATGCTGAAGACCCTGGATATATAGCCCGCTCCCACCACTGATAGTGATAGTGGCATTCTTTAAAGATCAGTCACCTTTCCCCGCGCCCCGCGTCCCCCACCCGCCGCACACTCCAATATCTAATATCCAAATTCGTTCTCTTACTCTTAAAACAATTAAATAAACTTTTCACGTTATTTCCCAAAAATTATATTCTTTCATTTGTTCTTATTTTAAAAATACACTGTATATGTTATGATAAAATGTCAAATAAAATTGAAATGTAGGCTTTTCTGCACACAATTACCCAACATTGCTGCACATTCCTACAACTATCACCAACATTCCACTACTACAGTATTACCATCACTCAGATTTGGTCCACCCCACCTCTCAGACCAGAATTGCACCCTTGGTCTAAAGAGCTTAAGTTGAATGCTGCTTCATAAAATAATTTTGCCGCAGGACATATCTCGCAGGTTTATTTTTAATAGTTTTCAGTTAATTTTTTTTGTTTCAAAACATCAATGTTCTCTTTAAAGTTCTCTTTAAAGTATAACTGTTGTTTTGTTTTTTTACTTAATGGCCCAGTATGTTTTGTATTTTAATTTCAATTTCAGTCACCTTGCATATGCATTTGAAATATAATGCGCGCATAACCGCGGAAAGAAGAAAAAACTGTCAAAGGTTAGAGCTAATTCATCAAAATTAGCTATATTAAAATACAGCATGTAAGTTAATACAGGCAGAGTGTGAACAAACTCAAGGTAAGGCTTAGATATGCGCTTGCCTTTTAATGCATTTAAAAAGATTTGCGGCCTTTTTATAGGCTACAGGCTACTATGGTGTATAATGTTTCTTTTATTATTTTTTATTTTGTATGGTAAAGAACAATGCACTGTATGTTATTAATGTAAACTTAGGTTAAAATTTACCATTGATAAACGTGACCTACCTCAAGCAGATCACTTAAAGTATAATAAAATAATGTTAACATCAATGTTCTTCTTTAAAGTAAAATTGTTGTTTTGTTTTTTTACTTAATGGATCAGTATGTTTTGTATTTTAATTTTAATTTCAGTCACCTTACATATGCGTGTGAAATATAGGCTAATGCGCGCATAACTGCGAAAAAAAGAAGAAAAAGCTGTCAAAGGTTTGGCCAGTGTGTTTTTTGTCTAATAAATGATAGTTTTTTTTTACTTTAAAACTTTAAAACAGATTGCTATTTTTCTAATGACATATGATTTAATAAATTTGTATTTTAAAAATTTCTCGTTTGAATTTTTTTAACTGCACTTTTTAGGAAATATTTTAGTACATCAAAAAGTGTGGTTATAATGACATCTGACTGGCTAATCCAGCAAAAAAGTCACTAAAATGTAGTATTTAAATCTCATAGTTAAATAGAAACTGAGGCGTATAACTGCAAAAGGTAAACTTGAGAAAAAAAAACCCATCCCTTTCACCAGGCTGGCTACGGGCCTCATGTGTGCGCATGAGTCGATATGTTGCCTTTTTATAGTCTACATGCTACTATGATGTATAATAATGTTGTTATTGTTGTTTTGTCTGGTAACCTTAGGCTAAAACTTATAATCAGAATCAGAATCAGAATCGGTTTTATTGCCAAGTGTGCTTCACACACACAAGGAATTTGTTTTGGCTACAGAAGCTTCCAGTGTACATAAAGTGACATGTGACAACACAAAATAATCTGAAAAAATAAAATAATAATAATAAAAAATGATGAACATTAAACAGATGCGGTTAGTGAAGAAACCTGGATGTTGAGTTGTATGTACAGATTGTTATAAATATACAGGTTACAAGGTGCTGTGTACAAGTGCGAATGTAGAAAGTATTGCATTGTATATTGATATAAGGTGCTGTGTACAAGTGCGTATGAGAAAGTATTGCACATATTTATTGCACAGTAGGGGAATATTTAACTGTTCATAAGGTAGACAGCCTGAGGAAAGAAACTTTTCCTGTGTCTGGCTGTTTTTGTGCTCGGTGCTCTGAAGCGCCGACCAGACGGTAACAGTTCGAACAGGTAGTGTGCTGGGTGTGAGGCGTCCAGAGTGATTTTGCGAGCCCTTTTACTCACTCTGGAAGAGTACAGTTCTTGAAGTGTAGGAAGGGTTGTGCCAGTGATTCGTTCAGCAGTCCGGACTATTCGCTGTAGTCTACGGAGGTCAGTTTTGGCAGCTGAGCCGAACCAGACGGTGATTGAAGTGCAGAGGATGGATTGGATGACAGCTGAGTAGAACTGTACGAGCAGCTCCTGTGGCAGGTTGAACTTCCTCAGCTGACGAAGGAAGTACAGTCTCTGCTGGGCTTTCTTCACAATAGAGTCTATATGAGTGTCCCACTTCAGATCCTGAGAGATGGTGGTGCCCAGGAACCTGAATGACTCTACTGCAGCCACAGTGCTGTTCATGATGGTGAGTGGGGGGAGTGCAGGGGGTTTCTCCTGAAGTCCACTATCATCTCCACTGTTTTGAGCGTGTTCAGCTCCAGGTTGTTGTATCTGCACCATAACGCCAGCCGCTCCACCTCCTGTCTGTATGCAGACTCGTCACCGTTCTGGATGAGGCCGATAACAGTAGTGTCGTCTGCAAACTTAATGAGTTTGATGGAGGGGTCTTTTGCAGTGCAGTCGTTGGTGTACAAGGAGAAGAGCAGTGGAGAAAGAACACATCCCTGGGGGGCACCAGTGCTGATGGTGCGGCTGTCGGATGTGATTTTGCCCATTCTGACTAGCTGTTGTCTATCTGTCAGAAAGCTGGTGATCCATTGACAGACAGAGCTAGGAACAGAGAGCTGGGCCAGTTTGTACTCAAGCAGTGATGGGACGATGGTGTTAAAGGCAGAACTGAAGTCCACAAACAGAATCCTTGCGTAGTTCCCTGGTTTGTCCAGATGTTGTAGGGTATAATGCAGTCCCATGTTGACTGCATCATCCACAGACCGGTTTGCTCTATAGGCGAACTGCAGGGGGTCCAGCAGGGGTCCAGTGATGTCCTTCAGATATGCTAGCACCAGTCTTTCGAATGACTTCATGGCCACAGATGTTAAGGCCACAGGTCTGTAGTCATTGAGTCCTGTGATCTTTGGCTTCTTTGGGATTGGGATGATGGTGGAGCGCTTAAAGCAGGATGGAACTTTGCGCTGTTCCAGTGATCTATTGAAGATATGGGAGAAAATGGGAGCCAGCTGGTCAGCGCAGGTTCTCAGACAGGCTGGTGAGACACCATCTGGCCCTGGTGCTTTCCTTCTCTTCTGTTTACTGAAGATCTGACGCACATTTTCCTCACTGATCTGAAGAGCAGGGGGGGGAGAGGAAGATGGCTGGAGGTGTTGATGGCTGTGTAGGGCGATGGTCCGGGCTGTGTTTATGTGGTGTTGATGGCTGTGTAGGGAGATGGTCCGGGCTGTGTTGATGTGGTATTGATGGCCGTGTAGGGCGATGGTCCGGGCTGTGTTGATGTGGTGTTGATGGCTGTGTAGGGAGATGGTCCGGGTGGGTGTGAGGTGTCTGGTCATAGGTGTCAAACCTACAGTAGAACATATTCAGCTCGTTTGCAATATGTTTATTGCTGTCGATACTGGGGGACGGTGTCTTGTAATTAGTGAAATCTTTTAAGCCTCTCCACACTGATGCAGGGTCGTTAGCTGAAAACTGGTTTTGCAGCTTTTTGGCATAGCTTTTCTTAGCCACACCAATCTCCTTTGTCAATGTGTTCCTGGCCCGATTGTACAGGATCCTGTCACCACTCCTGTAAGCATCCTCTTTGGCCTGACGAAGCTGTCTGAGTTTTGGTGTGAACCATGGTTTATCATTGTTAAATGACAAGTAGGTCCTGGTAGGGATGCATAACTCCTCACAGAAACTGATGTATGATGTTACAGTCTCTGTGAGCTGCAGCCCAGATCTGTGGCTGCAGCTTCAAAAACATCCCAGTCAGTGCATTCAAAACAGGCTTGTAAGACCTGCTCTGTGTCGTTGGTCCATCTCTTGACAGTCCTTAATACTGGCTTAGTAGTTTTAAGTTTTTGCCTGTAAGTTGGTATAAGATGAACCAGGCAGTGATCGGAGAGTCCTAGAGCTGCTCTGGCGACGGAGCGATATGCATCCTTTATTGTGGTGTAGCAATGGTCCAAAATTTTATTGCCTCTGGTGGGGCATGTAATGTGCTGTTTGAATTTAGGCAGCTCATGTGTGAGTTTTGCCTGATTAAAGTCCCCAAGTATGATAAAAGCAGAGTCCGGGTGTTGTTGTTCTGTCTCTGTGATCAGATCAGCCAGCTGTTGCAGTGCAGTACTCACGTGTGCTTGCGGTGGAATGTAAACACAGACGAGAATGAACGAGGAAAACTCTCTTGGTGAATAAAACGGCTTACAGTTAATGAAAAGCACTTCCACATCAGGACAGCACATCTTCTTTAACACAGTTACATCCGTACACCACCTTCTGTTGATGTAAAAGCATGTCCCACCACCGCGCGTTTTGCCCGTTGACTCCGTATCGCGATCTGCTCTGTACAGCTGAAAGTCCGGTAGGTTTAATGCGCTGTCCGGAATGGCTTCGTTTAGCCAGGTTTCCGTGAAACACAGGACAGCAGAGTTGTTAAAGTTCTTGTTTTGCATGTGAGCAGAAATAGTTCGTCCATTTTGTTAGGAAGAGAGCGGAGATTCGCCAGGTGAATGCTGGGAAGCGCCGTTCTGAAGCCGCGCTGTCTTAGCTTGACGAGCGCGCCGGCTCGCTTCCCACGCTTGCGCGTCTTGTAGCGTTTCCACAATGCGGCTGCTCCGCCGACTACAATGTTCCGCAAAACGCCACAAAAATCAAAATCCAGTTCTTGATTAGTTGGTGTGCACTGCCGAATGTTCAGCAGCTCGTCCCTGGTGTAACTGATCGTGTTTGACAAACATAAAACAGGACAGACTAACAAAAACAGTGCAAACACTGGAGAGCCCCCCGCCGAAGCGGCCATCCGCGGCGCCATCTTGATGAGGTCATAAACGTGTTAGAAATAAAGCATGAAAAAAAACACTTTAAAAACTATTTCTTTTGCGTATAATCGGGAAAAAAAAACAGTCATACTGGTTAAGAGGATATATTTATTCTGAGAAAAAAAGCAAATACAAATACAAAAATAACTGAATGTTTTTTTTTAAGTTGTCTCTAATACTGAAGACGTCGGTGGGCACTAACAGAGGTTCGTGGGGACCGTAGAAATTCGTTCACTCTGTCCTTTATGCGTTTGCTGTCAGCGCTGGTCAGGTTAGGGAATCTCTAAATCACGCTGTCTCTAACGAACTGTTTTAGGTTCACGGGCAAAGCAACTTTGCCTCTCGAACCATCCCAGTTCGTTGTGGATGCCCACTCCGCGTAGCGCTGGTCTGGCACAACTGCACGAAACAAGAACAGTAAATCGGGATGGCAACTTGAATTCGGACTGTTCCATATCCTCATTCAGGTTAACGGGTGTACGCATGGGGTCTTGTGTCCACTGAGCTTCCGTTGCTGCTGTTTGCGCTTCTTTCAGCTGAAGCACAATGGTTGCATGAGTGCAATGAGGTCAAGCCAAAAAATAAAGACGAGCTTCTTAAAGCCATCAAAACATTCTGGCGGCATCGTTTGACAATAACTGTCTGCAACAGATACATCGACCACCTTCAGAAAGTTTTGCCAGCTGTGGTAGAGCGCAACGGAGGCTCCACTGGAATGTAGCAGATGTGTTAAAACTTGGTATTATTTATTAATATGTTATTAATGTGTTTTGGGGTTCCTCGTCTTGTACGTCGCCGTGTTATTGTGCGTCAACGTCACGTTTATCTGTCCTTAAGCGCGCATATAGTCGAACATTTCTGCTCGACATCGGTAGAAACAAACTTCACAAGTTAAACTCCGTGGACACTGATAAGCTGCAAGATCTCGGCTTGCTCCGGATGCCTACCCATCCTCCGACCCCCACCTCACCACCTCGCCCACAATGGAGGCGCTTCAAGCGGCGCGAGAGGAAGCAGAAGAGGGGTAAGCGCGGGGGTATCCGAACTAGGCTAGCGGCTAACCCCCACAAACCTGCTATCCCCTCCATCATTCTACACTGTAAAAAAAAAATATCGTAAAAAAAAGGTCAAATGACTGGCAGCTACGGCTGCCAAACAAAAACCATAAAATTACAGTAAAATTTCTTTGTTGAAATAAAGTGCAAAAAATAATAAATCTAAAGATATTTTCAGAAAAACACTGTTATTTTACAGACTTTTCCTAGATTATTACGATCAAATCTGTTCAAAAAAGTTACACACTAAGAGTTTTACTGAGAAACACTGTTATTTCACAAACTTTTCCTAAATTATTATGATCGAACACCATCAATAAAGTGACTGCACTAAAATGTCAAAAGAAAAAAATGTTATTTTAAAGAATTTTATCTCTCAACCATTACAATTAAACACCTTTAATAAAATGCCAAGACATGCTCATGGTCGTAATTTAACAGTTTTATTTTGGATCAAAAACGTCTGGAAAAAACAACAAACGAGATACAACAGATTAAAATTCTCACAACTTTAAGATTACAGTTGTTGCATTTTATTCAATAGTATTTATATAAAAAAATGTATGGAATAATTCAGTTACAAATCTTAAATGAAATGGAACGGTAATGTGAAGGGGATGCTGACAAAGGAGTGCAGATCCAAATGCAAAATTATTACACAGAGATGGTCAGGCAAGCAACAGTCAACACAGGGGCAAACAGATGTATGCAGGAAATCCAGAGTCATGGTCAAATAACAGCCAAATGGTCAGTCCCGGCAGCAAACCACGTAAACAATTAACAAACAAAGCACAGCAAAAGAAGAGAAACACATCATAATGTTCACAGTAACAGTATAACAAGACTTAGCAATTGGTGCGTGCGTCTGGTCTGCTTTTAAAGTCCATGTAATCAGTTCATAACGATCCTCCGACTGTGTGTGTGCAATCAGCAGAATCCGGAACAGGTGCATGTGAGCGGAATTTATCTATTTTATTTATTGAACAGATTTGATCGTAATAATCTAGGAAAAGTCTGTAAAATAAGTCACCAAACCGGTTTGCAAGGAGATACAAGTGTGGCCAGAAAGTTCTTCAGAGGCTTTACAAGACTGCTTTAATACCCCAGACTGGGATATGTTCAAACAGGCTGCCACTTACAACAACACCACTGACCTCCAGGAGTGTGCTGAGACTGTTACAGCCTACATAAACAAATGCACTGAGGATGCCAAAAAAATCACAGCAGCGTCTCTACTTCCTCCACAAACTCAAAAGAGCAAGAGCACCAGCCCCAATCATGTACACCTTCTACAGAGGCACTATTGAGAGCGTCCTGACCAGCTGCATCACTGTGTGGTTTGGAACCTGCAATGCATCCTGCAGGAAAACACTTCAACGCATAGTGAGAACAGCTGAGAAGATCATTGGTGTCTCTCTCCCCTCCCTTCAGGACATTTACAGCACACGTCTTACCCGTAAAGCCCTCTGCATAACAGCAGATGCCACCCACCCAATGCACAACTTCTTCAGTCTGCTGCCATCAGGGAGGAGACTGCGCAGTCTCCAGGCCAGGACCAACAGACTGAAAGACAGCTTCATCCATCAGGCTGTTAGGAAGCTGAACTCTCTCCCAGCTCTGCTCCCCGCTCCCTCCCCAGGCACCTCCTCCACTCGCACCTCTGGACTCTGACACACACACACACACACGCACACACACACACACACACAACACACGCGCACACACACGCACACACACACACATTAATTTATATATATTTGGTTGACAATAAATAAATAAAAGAAAGAATTAATGAATGAATCCTACAGTCTGCTTGTGCCTCTATGTTTATAGAGTTACTGGAGACATCCAGTAAGACACAGTCAAATATTCAGTCCAAATTCACTGGAGAGACCTGAAACATGTTAATTTTTCCTTATTGGCTATATGACATTTAGATGTTGCATATTATTCTGTGGTCTTAAGGAAAGTGTTAAGTATTTCAGCACATAAGAGCAAATATAGCTTATAGCCCATTTCGTTGCGCTCGGCAGCTTTTCACTAATAAAGCTCTTCATGTAAATTTCATTTTTCAATTTTAGCACGTCATATAAAAACATCGACACAATTGTTTGGGGACACAAAACACTTTTTTGCAGTTTTCCCCGATGCGTTTTTTAAAGTGGCACTGCATAGCTGGATAACAGAAAAAGGTCGAATTCTGCTTTCACTCACCCCAAGAACGCTCTGTTTGCACGATTTGATTATTATCATCGTACCCACTATATAATTATTTAAACCTTCTCTGGTGTTTATTGTTTTTAGAAAATATCTAACATCTTTAAAAAAAATATCTTGTAAAATGAAAGTTTAGTTTGGCTTTAACGGTTTCATTTATGTAGGCTACATAGACCTACCTAAACTGTTGTAGCTTGCTTTTGCTTGTTTTATATTGGTTTATTTATTTAATGCGGTTTTATTATATCCGATAATGTAATTCTTTAAATTAGATTTTAAAATGGCTCTGGCAATTTTTTCAAGATTTGACACTTGTTTTGAGTCTACAAAAGGGGACAGGTAATTTGTAAAGTTTTATGTCTTTCTGTTGTCTTTAATATGGTGTACAGATTATTATGCGTTATTGAAACATCAAGGGGGACGCAGCAAAGTCACTTATAAATTAAAATTGTATTACGCAACAGCCTTACATTTAAAACGAAAACATAAGGGCGATTATAAAAAACACATTAAATAAATAAACAATTATAAATTTGTTTAGGTTGTCTTTATTTTAATGCCCTCGTGATTATGGTGTGCTTCATCATTATGGGTGCACGTTATAACTAACGTGATTCAAATGATGGATCTGCGACATGTCGCAGAGAAACTAGAGGTTTTTATTTATTTATTTATTTATAATTTTTTTAAATAATGATGACAATATTCACTGTCTAAGCATTCCTCGGTATACTACCAACAAATACGGCTCTGTACCCAAGTAGCCTACCTAAGTTAATTTACATTTCATGTAAAAATTAAGAAATCAAAAAAGATTAAAGTATTATGCTAAATATCCGTACAAACGAACATGTTTGTTGTTTAACTTTCGTTGATAAAACAACACAATACAGCCTATAATAATGTAGGCTAGTTAAATAGAAATAACTTTAACTGCTTGAAACAGTAAACGTTACATTTTAGAAACTTCACAAATACTAATCAATAATAATATAAATAGTAACGAAGAACAAAAATATTAGCCTAGGCTTGTAACAACATAAGTTAGATGTTGAAAAACCTGGCTGGGAAGACGGCGATAACATGAATTTTCTGTTCTTCAACGAGAAAAAAAAAATCGCAGACACGACACAATGACGGCGTTAATTATACAACGCAGTGTTTACGATCATATTAACAACTAACATTAATATCAATAACTCCTCTGGCTTTAGACTTTACCTTTTAGAGCTTGTTCTTGTCGGCGCAATATAAGTTTATTGCATGTATAACTACGAATCAGATTATGAAGAATGATTAAGAGCATGCTTTTCCTTTATTTCATCCTTTCCGTAAGGTGTTTTATTTATTTATTTATTTATTTATTTATTTACTTATAATTTTTTAAATAATGATGACAATATTCACTGTCTAAGCATTCCTCGGTATACTACCAACAAATTACTCCCCTGTACCCAAGTAGCCTACCTAAGTTAATTTACATTTCATGTAAAAAATAAGAAATCAAAAAAGACCAAAGTATTATGCTAAATATCCGTACAAACGAACATGTTTGTTGTTTAACTTTCGTTGATAAAACAATACAATACAGCCTATAATAATGTAGGCTAGTTAAATAGAAATAACTTTAACTGCTTGAAACAGTAAACGTTACATTTTAGAAACTTCACAAATACTAATCAATAATAATATAAATAGTAACGAAGAACACAAATATTAGCCTAGGCTTGTAACAACATAAGTCATATGTTGAAAAAAAACTGCGTCTCTCCGCCTTTTGTTTTCTATTCATATTTTAAATTCTTTGCCAAAAAAACTAACATGTTGACTTTGTTCGGTTTAAGCGGAGACTTATTTGAGATTACAATGTTTCCAGCAGCACTGAGACGGTGTGCCTGTAGCGCATGCAGATACTTTTTCGCAACCGTGGCAAAGAGGGTATCTTGCTCCGCCGCCTGCATTTCTCGGAAACCAGCTCTACATACATACAGCTCTACATGAGCGGCGCGTTCTCAACTACCAAATATGCTGCTCCATTTCTCATCAACGTCTACTATTTATCAGTTTCTCTTTTGTATTTGGCCATTTTTGAAAAGGCCTCTCTGCCATACCTGGCTGGACTAGCTGGGCATTTGCGTTCAGTAGATGACACCGGAGCTGGCACCGCATTTCATGGGCTGGGTGACATGACCGCATGTGTTACCATCCAAAGAATTAACAAATATTTGTTGTACATTTAGTGGCCGATCACAAAGCGCACGCCTTTACATTCCAAAAACACGCGGCGCACCGCGCTGCCTTTTATGGTTGACAAAAAAAAAAGAAGCCCTGCACTCTTTTGTATGTCACTAGAAAATGACTGAATCCGCTGGTGTGCGCGAGTCGAGTTGCTGTCGATGTTATAATTGTAATTTTATTAATATTGTGATATTCAAGATCTATAAATACAACTCTGGATAACTTGAAACAGCGACCACAAGTACTCTCCTCCATCTTTAAAAGTTTGCCATACATTGACAACCCAAACCCTCAACAGAAACCCTGCAGTGCTTTCATTTGACTAAACAATGAAACAGAAGTAACACGCTTTTCCGCTCGAGCACACAGCACACAACGGCAAAACTTGAAGCGCGCTGAGCGAGCACAAGCAGAGCGTAAAACACTGGCTGCAGTCAGTAAACCATTTAACAGATGCCCCATATGCAGCCAAACTTTAAAAATGTATAAAGCAAAATTATATTTTAATTGAACACATCTGATCACATAAGGTACGCACAGAAAAGTCTGTTTAGTGTTGTGGAAAGACAAAGCTGAATATCTGTGGTTAAACTGCCACCCAGCGGTCAAAAGCTGCTGGCGCACCAAGTACCGCTGTCGCCGCGGTATGAGTGGCGCCAGAAGGAACACATTGAAGTAGTAACATCTGTATATCCCATGTCACAAAAACTGCTTTCTTTCATCTGAGAAATATCGCTAAGTTCCGAAGTATTCTATCCATCTCAGATGCAGAAAAGCTAGTCCATGCTTTTATGACTTCTAGGCTGGACTACTGTAACGCACTGTTTGCTGGCTGCCCAGCATCCTCTATTAACAAACTTCAGCTAGTACAAAATGCAGCTGCCAGAGTTCTTACCAGGTCTAGAAAATTTGATCACATCACCCCAATTTTATCCTCCTTACACTGGCTGCCTGTTAAGTTTCGTATTGAATTTAAAATATTGCTTCTTACATATAAAGCTTTAAATAATCTAGCTCCTGTTTATCTAACCAATCTTCTGTCTCGCTACAATCCAACTCGCTCTTTAAGGTCTCAAAACTCAGGGCTTCTGGTAGTACCTAGAATAGCAAAGTCGAGTAAAGAAGGTAGAGCCTTCTCATTTATAGCTCCTAAACTCTGGAATAGCCTTCCTGATAACGTCCGAGGCTCAGACACACTCTCCCAATTCAAAACTAGATTAAAGACCTATCTGTTCAGTAAAGCATACACTTAGTGCACCACTTGGGGGCTTCCACACAGGTTATGCATCTTGTTGATATACACTGTGAACATCAGCTACGCTAATTATTTTCTTTATTCTCCATTTCCACCTGGGGATACTCTTCCCGAGGCCCTCAGACTATGCAGAGTCACTGATTCGATCCAAGACCAACGACGAGATGATCCCAAGGTTTTTATATCCTGGACCAGGCCGAATCCTGAGCAGCTACTGTGATGGTCATGGAAGAGTGGAGAACATGAGACTGATTCCTGTGACGCTCCAGAGACAGACGAGTCTTCGCTGAGGCCAGCTTCCAGCCTCCGCCACTGAGACTGCAGCTCTGCACAAAACGTTTGGCCAGCGGAGAAATTAAAATGGTCGTGCCCAACTGAGCCTGGTTTCTCTCAAGGTTTTTTTTCTTCACTTCCGCCTTTAGTGATGTTTTTTTTCCCTCTCCGCTGTCGCCACTGGCTTGCATGGTTCGGGATCTGTAGAGCTGCGCATCGTTGGATTTGCTCTTCAGTATTTGGACTCTCAGTAGTGATTATTAAACCACACTGAACTGAGCTAAACTGAACTGAACTTAAACACTACAAACTGAACTACACTGTTCCTATTTACTGTGACCTTTTATGTGAAGCTGCTTTGACACAATCTACATTGTATAAACGCTATACAAATAAAGGTGAATTGAATTGAATTGAAAAAAATAATAATAAGTGCAAATGGCCTTTATTCTAAAATTGTTTTCATAATGTTATTAGCTATACCTGACGTCAGATCGGTATTAAAGAACATACAAGCCGATCTGAGATCTGCTATAATAGTAATGTTAGACACCTTAATTTAGTGTAATTCATGCAGGCCTCACTAGTTGCGTGCAGATGCATGGTACTGTCCGTGAATATTTTTAAAGAAAAGCATAACACATAAAATCAAAATTAAATTTAAATAATTTATCAAGTGTTTTAAAATGCCACATTAGACCTTTTTTTAAAAAAAAAACCCCACTTACGTTAGTTTAAAAGAAACAAAGAACTAAATTGAATCCATAAAATAATACAATAAATAGATATAATAAAATAATTGACACAAAATTGATTTAATAAGGTAAAACAAATAAATAAACAAGTATTTAAAAAATTGTATGAAAATAAAATTATATAAATTGTATAAAAAAGCAACTAAATGAGTTTCAAATTAATTTATAATTTTTTTTAATAAAAATGAAATGAATAAATACAGTGCTACAATTAGCAGGGTGGAAAAACATGTAACCTGCTCAAAAATACATATCGTTCCAATTAATATTTTGAATAATTTTTTTTTTTATTTATGACATTTATTTTATTTATTAGTTTGTGACAGAAAAACACTGGATTAGGCTATTTCTGGTATATTTTAATTTATATACAAAAATTAAGCATGATTTAGTCTAAAGTCAGTGTCCCCAGCAGAAAGACATGCTACATTAAAATTAGGAATTTATCAATACAGTTTGCCAAAAAAGATTCTTTAGCAATTAATGAAATCTTATGTTAAATGACGTAACTATAGCCTTGTTTAAATAAATGAAGTAAAATTACAAATTTTAAGTCACATATCTGATGTGGTCCAAGCTTTGCTTTGAATTGTGATAATCAACTCAAGTTTGAGTTGCAGTCCGATATCAGATCTAACTGACATACATTTATGTTTTTAGGACAATGTTAGTAGGAAATAAGCACAAACTAGAAGCTGTTCTTCTATTCGCAGATTTATTTGTTGTTTCATTCGTTATAAACAAATGTGTAATCATTTAACTCCTGTTAGTTAATGCCTAGTTTTCTCCCATCTGTTTCTTTACATGCTAAGTCCCAAAAAAAATCAGATAAACCTGAACTAATAATTGTGCACTTGGTACTCAGTAGTCTTAATGCAAATAGGTAATATAAATTACATTATAATGACAAATACATATAGGTTTGATATTTTCCATGTTGCAAGCTTGATAAATTATTAATTTTTTTTTTTTTTTGTTTATCTGGCAAGCAGTTCCAGTGGCTTATTTATTTCCCAACAGTTTGTTCTCCATGGGCTTGTTCCTCCCTAACTGCACCATGTACTGTGAAGCAATGAAATATTTTAAATATTTACACTTTAAATTGAAGGCCAAAATTCATCACACTGCTACTGTAACCCATGTAGATAATGTAGGGTGCCTCAGCTATATACACACACACACACACACACGCACACACAGTCAGAATTATTAGCCCCTTTTTGTTTTTGTTTTTTCTTTTTTAAATATTTCCCAAATGATGCAAATATATATATATATATATATATATATATATATATATATATATATATATATATGTGTGTGTGTGTGTGTGTGTGTGTGTGTGTGTGTGTGTGTGTGTGTGTATTTATATATGTGTGTGTATATATTTATTTTTTTTTATCTTGGAAGAATATATGCATTTTTTTAAAATGAGTATTTTATTAAATTATATTTTGTATTGCTGTTTTGCAGCCAGTACAAAATGCCTTGGCTGCAACAGAGTTGATGTAGGACCATTTTTACTGCAGCGATGACAAAGTAAAACAGTGGGTTATTGATGTCAAGCAGTAGGCAAGTAGTGGTAAGTAAAATGTATTATAAATAAACACTGGACTGTTCAATGTGTAATGCAACTAGCAGTAGCTTAATGTTAAATTATGGTTTGGTGATGAACACTATTTACAATATTACATTTATATTTTGACTCAAAGAGGAATAAGTTTTATTTTTTTAAAGGTAAAAACAGGATGATTGATCCATGCAACTCAGAGTAAAACCAAACTATATAATTTGAGGTAATCAATAACAGTAATAAAAACTGCACATTAGACTCCAAAATTAGGGCTCTTTTCTGGCTCCATATCTTCAAAAGGCAATTTTTGGTTCTCATTCTTGGTGAAATTATCTTAGTTGTTTTATACACATCTACTTTCTTTTCAGTGAGCAGCTACAAACACCCAGGATTCAGACTGTCCCTTTTTTTTGTATCTGCAAGAGCACCACGTGTTACTTTTGTCAGTTTATAGGGTAATTTACTTAATCCCTAAACCTATTACCTATCACTATCACCTATTTGTGCAGCCACAGTAAGGTTTATGGGGTAATTAATTATTTTTCTGCTCCAGAAAAATGTATCATGAAGTAAGTTCATACACAATATATGCATATTAGTATGTCTTTTGTTGTCTGGTCCTTTAATATCCTGAAGTTTGTCTGTTGTTGCTGCACTGTGTGCAATAAACATAACTGGAGTGTTTTTTTAACTTGACTTTACTTTAGGAAATGCTGCAGCCAGTCCTGTTGCTCCTCGTGGCTTGAAGCTGTCCATCGAATCACTCTTTGTGAGCATTTACCAGAAAAAAACACTACCATTTAAAGGTAGAATGTATGTATTAGTAAATGATTCAGATTGGTGTTACACTGATTCATCTTGTTAAATTCCATGCAACACTTTTGTAATGCTGTTTTTTTCTCATATTACAGATCGGAACAAAAGGGGTCAGATGATAAGTCAAAAGACTGCCCAAGAACAGGAACGCTTCCTTGAAGACATCCAGAGATACAACTGACAACCTAATGGTGACCATGTGGACACAGAAACTACAGTAACTGTCCAACAAAGCAGAAGAGAACATGATTCGGCCTTGACAGGAACAGAACACAGGTGTTGTATTAAGATGTAACTAACATATACATACACGCACACACATAATAACTTTATATGTGTATCAAAAAAGTTTTTTAAAATTGTCAGAATGACAAGAATGGCTGATGTTCAATGGTTTAGAGACAACTCTGATGAATGGTGTGTGTGTGTGTGTAAATATTTCTTTTAAATGGAAAGAAGATATAAAACATAATGGTTTTAATAACTAACTGATTCTAAGAACTGCTTTTATCTTTGCCATGATGACTACATAATATTTGACTAAATATCTTTTTAAGATAATAGTATTCAGCTTTTGCGGTTTAAAGGCTTAATTAGGTTAACTAGGCAAGTTAATGTAATTAGGCAGTCATTGTTTAAAATGGTTTGTTCAGTAGGCAATTGGACAAAAAATTTGCTTAATGTGGCTAATAATATTGACCTTAAAATGCTTTTAAAAAATTGCTTTCATTCTAGCCTAAATAAAACATTTCTTCAGAAGAAAAAATATAAAAGGAAATTTTGTGTTTTTCTGTGAAAATTTACTTCCATCATTTGGGAAATATTTGAAAAAAAAAATTCACAAAAGGGCTAATGAGTTTGACTGCAGCTGTACACACACACACACACGCACGCACGCACGCACGTACGCACACACACACACACACATACATTGTAGCCAAGGTCCAGTCACTGATGGCCACTGTTTCAGTGTGGACAAGCAGGGAGTAAGGGTAAATCTTATCTTTAAAATTCACAGGTCAAATGGTTGTGAAGTAAAAAGCAATTATTCTGGTTTAATAAATAGCAAAAACTATGCCATCTAATTATTCTTATATTTAAAGTTGGTCTTCAAATTTACAATTTGTTTGTAATGAAAATAAGGTCTCTCTGATAAAATATTAAGTGTGACGGTAATCTCAATACTCTTTATGTGTGGACTTGTAGGTTATCCGAGTGGATTCACAGAGGATTGGTCCAAGGGCCTCTTTGTGTACTGAAGAAAAGACTGCAAGACCTCAGACTGAAACAGCAGCAGACTGTAGCATGCACATACAGAGGTATTCTGGACTCAACTCCTAGCCTGATGGAAGAAGAGGAAAAGGAAGAAATTGACTTGGATCATGACATTAGCTCTGAGGATGAAAATGAGGATGAGAATGATACAGCGGTGGGAACTCTAGTGACTTGACTTGGGGTTTCGGTCAGATCGCTTTGGTTTCTAGACTTTAGAAACATTTTTTTAAAATATATATTTTTTAAATTTAGTTTGAAAGGGATTACATATTTGAGTTTTTTTAAAGACCATTAAAGCTAAAGGAAATTATTAAATCAATTGACGTTAAAACTAGGGCTGCACGATATTGAAAAAAATCAGACATTGCGATAGTTTTTCTGTGATATTTGTTGCTATATGATTAAAATTATTTCACCAGATGAATTGAATAGCTCAGTTTGGAAATAACTCATCATTTTATATGAGTTGGGATGATTTTGTAGGCCAGATAATCTGCACAAATGAAATTTAATTTATTTATTTATTTTGATGAGTCTAACTGTATCTGAGTATAAAGTGAATAATCAAACAAAAGCAAAAAAAATATTGGTATAATTTCTTGTACACAAATAATTTAAATGCACTTGAAATCTTACAGGCATAGGCCTTAAAGCAAACAAGTACTCTTTCACCTTATTAAGGTTAAGCTTCACAATCACTCAACAATATGGTTCTTGATCAGCTATAATTCCACAAAAATTTTCTGAAGGATAAATAAACTGAAGCTGAACTTGACATTGCAGATCCTGTGACGTGTGACTACTGCAAATGATCACATTGTGATATCGATGCTGAAACGATATATTGTGCAGCCCTAGTTAAAATCTCAAATGTCTATAAATTCTTGCTTATAGCTGTAAATATGAAATACACATTTAATTTGTCATAAAACTATTGGATTGACTTCTGCTAATCAAAAACCAGGCCTTAAGAAAAGAATGAACTGGACGTTTTAAGATTTAACTTGAACTACTAACATGTTACTGCTAGTTATCTCATACTACCTCCCTGTATACTATTAAGACACTCATTTTATCCTAATTATCATGTTTACAAGCTTTTTGCATTACAGTATATACTGTTTTGCACTATACTTTTGCATTATATAGTGTTTTGCATCTGAACACCTCTGGTTTGCACTCCTTGCCATATACCCTTAAGTGTAATTGTTTTGTTTACAATTTTTTTTTTTACTTATATTTTTAGATTACATGTGTAATTGTATTTATTGTAATTTCTTTTAAAAATTCTACTTTTTGTATTAATATTATATGTTAGGGTCTGAGGGTATTGGTTTTGATTCTCTGTATGTCCTGTACATGTGGTTGAATTGACAATAAAGCTGACTTTGACTTTGATGTTGGAACATTGAAAGTCACAGTTACACTGTCATAGTAAAATAGATTTATCAAACTTACACTACAAAGAGAAATAAGCACAAGAGGTGTTGAGTGTAATTACTAGTTTAAAAAAAAACTGAACCACTGGAAAAGTAAAGTAAGAAATTTACAGAAGCAGAGTACTTTATTCTTTTTTCCCAAAAATATTTTGCATAACATCTACTTTTTAAAATGAAGAATGTAGATTTTATAAATACGATAAGCATAAGAAGAAAATGAAGTCATAAATAAGTTCTGATATTTTGCAGGATATTTCAGTTTTTGCATCAGTATCATCAACTGCAGTGGACATATTTGATACTATGTCATATCCTTTATTATGGTTTTTCTAGGTCAAGTAGTTACATTTATTTTCACCCAATAACAATAGTAATTTAAACACTAATTAATGTAATCAGTAAATAGTTATTTTTCAAATTACATAACCCAACAATGTTTAGGGTAGGTTTAATGTAAGAGAAAAAGAATATACAGTAAAATGTATAATGTACAGTATAAAAATCCCCACAAAATATGAAAACCCATCTCTGTGTGTTTGTGTGTTTTTCAGTCTTTGTGAAGCTGATTTGAGTATTGGACCAACAAAATGAAGATCAAGATGCAGAAAATGCAGATATGTTGGCAATCTGACACTCATGTAAAGAACTGTTTGAGGGTAAAAAAAATATATGACTTAAAGGTTATGTTAGGCACTTATATTTAGCTGTGATGGTTAAGGTAAGGGGCTAGTAAATGTCCTCAGAAGGTGTGTTTGTGTGTGCCTGTGGACCATGCATTCCTCATATTGTGAGGTTGTTATTTTGTTTAATTGTCAGAAACACACACACACACACGCACACACACACACACACACACACACACAGTTTACATGTTGAGTATTCAAAGTGCTCTTTGAAACTAAACCTGAGATGGCATGTGTCTGTGAAATGATTATTATAATTTTTTTAGACAGGAAACAAATACATTGTTGGAAAGGTATTGACCTGAAGAGTAGCATATGTTGGTATGAACATTTTACATGTCCCCTGCTTTGAAATACTGACCATCAAATCTGTACTTTGGTGCATGTTTGAAGGCTTCTAATCCAGCAAAAAAAGAGCCTACACATGGGCCCAGCTGTAATGGAGAGCTCTTGATCTTGTGAGTACAGTCAGTATTGGGCATCAACTGGGGACGCTGTAAAATATGGTTATAATTGATTAAATCCCATTTAACAATTAGATATTTAAAATCTGATAACATATTTGTGTTTACCATCTCCATAACCCCCCCCCCCCCCCCCATTAAACTGTCAACCCACTATTTACAACTTCTTAATTCTAAGCAAAGCACAAAAATAAAAAAACTACAATTCCTACTAGCAGAGTCATGAATTTTCATACAAATCAGCGCCATATTTGTAGTTCTTTTGATTTGCAAAGTAAGGGTTTGCAAATTAGGGTTACAAAAAGATATATCTACTGCATAAATAAACTATCTAGTGCAATCAAAAAAGTGATTACACAACACGTAGCTTGGCTATGTCAACAAAAAGTAAATAAGTTGGTTCATTTCAGACATTTGAGACAAATTAGGTGTAAAACGTGCTAACTCCGCCCACAGCCCAATGTACTTCCGCAATTTTACGCTATACAAAAAAATACATTGAAGAATCTAAGAAGAAAATAATACAAAATTAAATCATTAACAATAACATACAATATAATTGGGTTATCAATAAAAAAATAATACTTTGGTGTACGTCAAAGCTATGCAAATATGGCTAGAAGCGTCATTCACCATAGCAACAAACTAAAGCTACAGATAATTTACATTAACTTAAGACTGTGGAAATTAAATGCACGCTTATTTTTTCCAAGAAAACAGCCAGAGTTGTTACTCAACCTTACATAATGCCAGAATCTGGTGCGTTTATATATATGTGAAGCTGTTTGTTTGATATGCATTGTATTCTGTTTTTGAACGTTTCTGTTGAGGAATTTTATTTTGGTGTAGTGTCCTCTGCGGAGGAGGCTGTGTGTGTGAAAAAAAGAGGGGCAGGGCAGGTGGAGTGTGTCGGGCCTAGAGACTCGCATTAATCTCCTCCACAATTCTTAGAGTTTTTGCTCAATAAAACAGTTAGTCATCAGTATTTTCAGGTCCATGGTCTTTATTGGTGGCAGCGGTGGCTGTCTCCGGGATCTTTGGAGACGTTGCTGTTGGACTGGTATGGTGACTAAAAGTGAAATATATGATCATCACTGTCCTTTCATTATATATGCGGGATCGAATGGTGGATTAATTTAGAGTGAAACGTGTTTTGTTTTACGTACTGTTTCAAATACATGGACTTTATTCTGACAGACTATTTATTATTTTAGAGCATTTTTTGTGTTTTCACCATCGTGTGACATTTGATTTCATGTCAGTTATTTGCTGTTTTCATTTTATTTTGGAAAAACAGGACGTTGGAATCTAGCCTGTTTAGGAAATGGATTTTTGCTACGATTGAACAGCTCTTCTGTTCAGTGATGCACATTGCATCAGCATTAAATGAGACAGTATTGCAAATAAGTATTTCCATGAAAAATTAAAAAAAAAATACAAATAATAATAAATAAAATACATAAATAAATAAAATCTTCATCACCAAAGTGAATCTGTCCTGCAGACCATCTTTATCAATAAAATACTTTGCTGGATTTAACAGATACAACACAACACAGACTATTTTGAAACATGGCAGAGGACAATGTAACAAACCCGCAATGTAACAAAAGTGCATGTGCACTTCAGAGCTGTTTTACCCCCAATTTCATGGGGGATGGCCACGAAAGTTTTTCTCAATGGGCTCGTCGTTTTCAAGTTTGTTGTGAAACATCTGGTATGGACAAACCACAGCTTGCCAAAGTCCTTGCTTCAAGATTGGCAGGTGCAGCATTTAGTTACTGGGACAGTTTGGCAGATGACGTAAAAGCTGATTATGACATCAGATGTAGCAAATTAGGTGCAGTTTTTGATCAAAAAGTCATCAGTATTTTCAGGTCCATGGTCTTTATTTGCATTCACCCGCTGGCAGCTAAAATCCACGCCTTACACACACACATATATATATATAATTGATGTGTGTTTTGACTAACTTTTATATGATTAACTTTATGTTAAATCGGATCACACTCTGTTTTTCCTTTTATTTAATTCTTTTACAGACTTGGGATTTCATTGTATGCAGAAAAAATATAGTGTACTGATTCTGCAATGTGGTTAGTGTAAACAGACACTTAATCATAATATCAAAATTGGCTATACCTTGAATATGACCAAAGCACTGCTAAAGATGTTCTACAGCTTCTATAAAAACAGTGTTCAGTGTCAAACACTGGCCCCAGACAGAGCTAAAAGTTAAACTGTTACTAGACTAGTACTTGAGAGTGTATAAATAAAGTACAAATCCTACGACATTACTTTAATTCACTAAATAATTTTTATTTACTTTCTATTAACATCCAAGCAGGGCAGCACAGTGGCTCAGCGGTCACCTCACAGCAAGAAGGTTGCTGGTTCGAGTCCCGGCTGGGTGAGTTGGCGTGTCTGTGTGGAGTTTGCATGTTCTCCTTGTGTTTGTGTGAGTTTACTCCGGGTGCTCCAGTCCAAATACATGCTGTATAGGCCGTAGTGTTTGAGTGTGTTTGTGAATAAGTGTGTATGGGTGTTTCCCAGTACTGGGTTGTGGCTAGAAGGGCATCTGCTGCGTAAACCATTTGCCAGTGTAGTTGGCGGTATTTACCAAGTATTTAATTTAAATCCTTCACACAACCAACCAAAACCAGACAACATATAAATCACCCAAACATTAAATGTTTGCTTCTGTATTTATAGCATTGTAGCTTCAAATATTTTAACTTTTTTTTTTTTTTTTTTTTTTTTTTCTGAGAAAGGCGTACATTTTAGCAGAATTCTCTTGTTGTAGGATAGTTTACATTTATTCACACAATGCAGTTATATTGTATAACTACTAACCTTGTTTTTACATGTCTTGCACACGTATTGTACTGGAAAATGTTCAATGTGCTGTGAAACTGGCAAGCTGTGAAGAAAAAAGAACAATTCTGTAAATACAAACCATTCCACCTTGATGTAAGAGTAGTAAAACCAACAGTACAGGTGTGATCTTGACTGGCATATGTGTAATCTACACATCCCATTTCATTTGGCAAATTTTTGTTTTTTTTCTGAGCAGTGTAATTGTATTTAGTTCATGTATCAAAATGCAGTTAATAAATCTTTGGTTGCCTTTTGATGACAGTCATATTCTTTTTTTGGAATAATATGGGAAACGGTGTGCATTTTATCATAAGCAAGCTCTTGTGAATTCGCTGGTACTTACCAAAATGTTTAAATACACTCTATGTTAGCACAATGTTGATTTGGGTCTTTTCAAGGCATAAGTTCTTTACCAAGTCTAATTTAAGATCAGGAAAAGATGAAGAAAACTTCCAAGGGTTACACTGTATAAACTGCAGTTTAAAATTATTGCTAAGCTAAGTAAATGCTTAGGGCCTTTATATTTTCCATCTAAACAGAGAAAAATATATATAAAAAAACATTTCTAAGGTAAGAAAGACTTGGATCCCACTACCTATAATGTCTCTTAGTGTACTACCAATACAATTTTTTCTTAAATAAAGATATACCTTTTTTGTGTTCTCTGAACCATAACTTAAATATGTTTCTTAAGGTATAACTCCTTACTTGCGATCTTGTGTGGTGTAGGACTCAAACGGTCCTTTGCATGTTCAAAAATTGACGGAGATCTGAGTTGAAAATAAGATTTTATTTTAAATGCAAGAAATTAAAAATACAAATTCTGCACAGGAGAGATGTAATATCAGTTCAGCTTTTTAGACAGATGTTTCAGAGCACGTACGCACAGCTCACGTCCTGTCATTTTCACACCTTTCTGCATTCTCCATCCACCCCCACCCGATAACAGGATGCGCTAGCATCCTGTAAAAATTCTCTATACTTTGTGCACATAATATAGCAGTTAACCCTTTAAAGCAAAATCCTTCATGGCTGCATTTATTAGTAAATGTTTAGCAAAATCTAACAATAAATAATGCTATCCTTCAGTGGCACTGTCCATGGTGGTAGTTCTGAACTGGTTAAAAATTGGATACTCTACTTAATCCAGATCCTACTAATTTAATGACCACTCAAGCAAAATACAAACTTGGTACATAATTTGTGCATATTTGGGTGCTTCTTTTAATATGTAGGCTACTGAATTTGCTTTAAATGAGTAAATGCATTTTGCAAATAGATTTTTTTATCATTAGTTCAAGATATTTGAGTTGAATCATGGCTTACAAGATAAGATATTTAGTAATAGGGTTAGCATCTGCCGAGCAAAAAGACTCAACAATGATCTCTCTCTTTACTCTCAACCCACATTCAAGAGTAGGTCAAGAGTATGGAGAGATTTATCCAGCTTGTGCAGGATATGTCAGGTCTATCTTTTTTACATACAACATTAGAAAGCTATGATTTACAGAAAGTATGGTTGAATAAAAATGTTGCAGGAAACATGTTAATCATAAGTTACAACTTTAAGTATAACTTCAAAAACAACATAGCAATAACAAGTTTTCGGGAAGTGCGGCCATGGTTATTATTATTTACATAAAAGTTGTCATTAAAAAGGTAAGAGGACAGTCCACTGTTCTTAGTATGTGTTTTATAGAGGTAAACCACCTGAGCAAACCTATCTGTGAAAGAATCTGCACAACATCAGTAGCAGGAACACCTATTCACTGCATGACCAGAAATCAAAAGTGTAAGTGTCAACTCTGTGTGAAGTAGCCTTATATACAGTATAACGACACTGAAATTATTAGTTATTATTAATTATTATTTTGTAGGCAGGGCAAGATTTTGTGTAGATTCTAATATACTGAAAATATGTTTGGGTTAATGATTTCATTGCACATCATTGCATGAAATCATCATAGTTGTTGCTTCCCTGCACAATGTTAATAAAATTCCCTTTTCTATATAAAAGAGAAAGAATAACATTTTTATTACCAAAAGCTTTTGCTTGATTTGAAGATTTTTTTTGGCCCATTTCCATGCTTGGCTTCAGAACACCTTTATCTGTGCTATGTTCCTGAACTTCAGGTCCAGCAGTTTCCCACACTGACCAAGAGAGAGCTATAGAAAAAAAAGGGGAAAAAAAGAGAGTGATACAATAGGTTGTGAACTGTGCTTTAATTGATCAAGCATTGCTGATTTTCTACCACTTTTATATTAAGGATATAATTAACTGGATAACAAGTTAAGAGAAATTGAATATTGTAATAATATACCCATGATGCTACAAACCTAATTAGTAGTGTACACATTTTAACAGAAATTATGCATGTCCATTGTTGTATTTTAAATTATTATTTACGTTGTCACTACTGCATGCACAAGTGAAGATTTTTTTTTCTTGAACTTTTATTAGTTATTTTCTTAAATGTGGTAATCACATTATAGAAAATCTCAATGGACTGAGTGACCACACTAGAATCACTGCAATATTTAGTTATCTGTAAAACGTAACTTTCTAAGAGGAAATTATTTACAGGAACAGTCAAACATCAATATCAATAAGTACAGTACGTTTTGGAAAATGCCTACTGTGGAGCAAATTTGTAAACGAAACATATTTCTACAATTATTATTTTATATTATTATCTTTAAGTTGCAAACTCTAGTTTTTTAAAAAAGTATTTATTATTTGGCATTCAAGAACTGACATATTTAAAGCCAACCTGCCTGGTAAGTTGTGGCATATGGAATATGGTTTCCACGTCTAAGCCTATACTCATTGGAATTGAGAAAATAGCTGTTTATATTATAATTCACTGTTTAGTCATATCACACATTTCAGCCAACCTCTTTCAAAACCTTCTTTACAACATTATCTCAATTTGCTGATTCCCAAACACAAATATTTTAATGATTTAAAAAAAAATTATCACAACCAGGCGATCTGATATTATGCATGGATATAAATCATGATTTTCAAAAAGTAGTAAAGCACACTGTTAAGCATCACAGTATAGAGTGTTTGGACCCTGGAACTATGACATGTTATATCAGTCATAAAAAGTGTATGAAGACTATTTGATTTTGGAATAAATTACTCTGGCTTGAATTCTATAAAATGGAAGTTTTACCTTTGGGCATCTTTTTTTTGCACTGTTGAATTTTTCCACACAATGGAGCACTTCCCAAATGTTGAAGCTCTGGGCATTTTTCTACAAACAAAAGAAAAATAATTTATAATAATCAATTTCCCATTTAACAAAATGTCGTATTCCACTATATATATATATATATATATATATATATATATATATATATATATATATATATATATATATATATATATATATATATATATAAATGAACATGAACAAAGGAACATATTTCTAAATTAATGTATAACTGTCATAATGAGAATGAATAGTTACATATTTATGTGCAAAACGACTTAATAAGGGACAAAAGGGACATAAAATATAACAATGGTAATAAATTGTATTTTAACTTAATGCTTAAATTTGCATTAAGTTAAAATACAATTTATTACCATTGTTATATTTTATACTATTGTAACTTAATGCTTAAATTTGAGTCGTTTTGCACATAAATATGTAACTATTCATTCTCATTATAACAGTTATACATTAACTCAGAAATGTGTTCCTTTGTTTATGTTTATTTTATTCATATATTTATTCTACTTTTTCTTTTTGAGACAAACACTACTGTTATTCTTGCTTTAATTTCCTTTAGGTAAAATATGCTGATAATCTACGATGAGACAAAAAAATATTCTGGAAAAGGAGCATAATACGAAATCATCGATCTTAATCGACATTAAATCTATCAAAATAATACAGTTAACGCCGTGATGTCTTTACAAAAAGGAGAAAAGAACTTACTTGCTTCAATATGGACCCTCATCAGGTGAACTGTACGTTGGAACCGAGCGTCTTGTTCATGACGTCATAGCTGTAGAGTTGCTGCGTGGTATTTGTATGCATCTGTTCTCAACAGAAGCGAATGGGTAGAATTGGCGTATGCATTGCATGCAAATGGAAAGTGTAAAGTTGTGTTATTTGTACTCAGATTGATGAGATCGGGCGTGTAGTCTGGCACATTTGCTACCTAAAGCGAGCGAGCCAGGGCTATTCCATAAAACACCTTATAGGTTAGGGGTCTTTTTGCTTATAATCGCCCTTATGTTTCCCTTTTAAATGTAAGGCTGTTGCATAAAATAACAAAGTTTTGATGACTTTTTGTGAGCGGCTTCTTTCATTTTGTCATTTATTTTGAAGATAATACAAAATATGAATACAACAGAAAAATATAAAACATTACAAATTAAGTGTCCACTTTCGTAGGCTCAAAACAATAGTATCATATCTCGATAGAATAGCCTAAGTTATATTGAAATAATTTAAAGAATTACAAATATTAGATATAATAAAATCACATTAAATAAAAAAACCAATATATACAAACAAAAGCTATAACAATGTAGGTATATATAATATATAAATTAACCCGTTTTTAAGCCATATATAACTTTAATTTTACAAAGGCCTGTCTGTAAAAAATATTTTATTTATAATATAGAGATATTTTCTAAAAACAATAAACACCGCATGGGGTTTAAAATATTATTTATAAAGTATTTGGATACGATGATTTTAATCAAATAATGCAAACAGTGCATTTTTGGAGTGAGTAAAAGCAGAAACCTTCTGTCATCCAGTCCTGAGCAGCGCCGCTTTACAAACACATTGGGCACAACTGCAAATACAAAATGTGTTCTGTGTCCTCAAACAAGTGTGTATGCTTATATATGACATGGTAAAATGTAAAAATGAAATTTTAAATACATGTAGAGCTTGCAATCACTTTAGCATAAAAGCACAGCTAAAGCAAGATGAGGCATCCTTTTCACTTCAGAGACTTCTACAGCCTTCTGAGAGAGTCGATGAGGGTTCCTCCTGCTGATATCCAGCAATTTTAAGCGAACGAGAGTGGTCTCCTGGTCCAGAGTGCGTACACGCGGTGTCAGACGTTCGAGCTGGGCTTCTTCCTTGCCTGGCGTTCTTTGGGTCCAGTCCTCCAGAGCAGTGCGTATAAAGTTGCAAATTTCCTAAAAGAAGCAACGTCGTGCAGCACGTACTTTTCAGGATGGTGCTCCGACTGTGCGTTTCTGGATGCGGTGGTTTCCTGTCCCCGGATTTTGGGCACGAGCACTGCTTTGCTTGTCTGGAGGTCCAGCATGTTAATGCGGTGCTCGCAGGCAGTTCATGTCGTCATTAAGATGCCATGTCTGTTGCACAGTTAAGATCGCGGCTGGGGCGAACCACCCCAGCTGTCCCCTGCACTGCAGTGGGCACTCGGGCAGGTCTGAGGGTTCCAGTGGGAGATTATCCGTTGCCTTCGGGCCCGCGGACCTCCCACTCCTCCAAGCGCTCCATCCAAGCTTCGAGGGGAGGAAGCGATCCGTCTAACCAGTTGGTAGCCCTTACGCTCGATGATACCGGGGACCAGACGTCCACTGCTGCATCGGGGGGGGTGGGCTTTCATTGTCCGACGAGGATCCAGACCGCTCGCTCCCTCCGGGCAAGTGAGCGATGTCAAAATGGATCCTGAAATGGACATGTTAGCCGTGCTTTGCCGGGCTGCTTCGGCCGTGGGGTTGGAGATGGTTTATCCCCCAGCTCCGCGGCCGGACCGACTAGATGGATGCTATGTAGAGGACTAGAGGGCCAAGCCTTCCAAGCCTCTCGTTCCCTTCTTCCCGGAGGTGCACAGTAGGCTCACACAGTCCTGGAGGGTACCTTTTTTCTGCCCTCACCACTCTTGACAGTGGAGCAGCCAGGGGATATGAGGCGGTCGATCATGCCATTGCGGTCAATCTTTGTGCGCGTGGCGCCTCTTCTTGGCGGGGTCTGCCTCGTCTCCCGTCCAAAGGTTGTTGGTTATCTGCCTCCCTTGGAGCTAGAGCTTACAAGCCTGCGGGCCAGGCTGCTTCTGCCTTGCACACTATGGCCATCTACCATACCAGCGCTACCAAGCGCAGGTGCTGGCCCAGCTGCACGAAGGTGGGTCCGACCCAAGCTTGCTACACGAGCTCCGCACCGCAACCGACTATGCTCTTTGGACCACTAAGTCTGCTGCCTGTGCGTTGAGGAGGACGATGTCCACATTAGTGGTCCAGGAGCACCACCTCTGGCTAAACCTGGCTGATATGCGCGAAGTCGACTAAGTCCGCTTTCTTGACTCCCCAATATCCCAGGCTGACCTGTTCGGCGCCACCGTCGGTGAATTCACCCAGGAATTCAAGGCGGTGAGAGAGCAGTCTGATGCGATGGGCAATGTCGTCTATCGGCGGGACTGTAAGCCCGCTCCGCCCACCGAGCCATCCACATCTGCTGCTCCTCGCCGAGGGTGCCCGCCTACGAGAGCTGCGCCTCCGGCGAAGCGGGTATGTCGAGCACCTCAGAAGCAGGCAGCCCCCCCTGCCCGATGTCATGCCGCTCGGAATACTCCATATGAGACCACTTCAGCACTGGCTTCACAATCGAGTCCTCAGTGCATGGCACGTGGACACACACCGAGTCACTGTTACTGCACTGTGTCGCCGCGCCCTCAGGCCTTGGAGCCCGCCGGAGTGCCTCTAGGACAGGCGTCCAGTCATGTTGTTGTTTCAACAGATGCTTCCAGCACGGGTTGGGGGCTGTGTGTTGCTGACATGCAGCTGCAGGCCTGTGGAACGGAACCCAGTTGCATTGTCATATTTATCGCATAGAGCTGTTGGCAGTGTTCCTCGCTCTCCACGTTTTTTTTCCGGTGGTGGAGCAGCAGCACGTGCTGGTCAGGACGAACAGCACTGCAGCGGTGGCGTATATCAACTGCATGGGGGGTATTTGCTCTCGCTGCATGTCTCAGCTCGCCTGTCATCTGCTCCTCTGGAGTCATATGCAGCTGAAATTGCTGCACGCCATTCACATTCCAGGCGAGCTCAACCGTGCAGCCGCTCTCACGGCAGGCTTTACGTCCCGGAGAATGGAGACTCCACCCCGAGTCTGCTCAGCTGATATGGGCACGATTCGGGGAAGTCCAGATCGATCTGTTTGCTTCCCCCGAGAACGCTTATCGCCAGTTGTTTTTTTCCCTGACTGAGGGCTTTCTCGGCACGGATGCACTGGCCCACAGCTGGCCTTGGAGGTATTTTCGGTCAGTGACTCGTGCCTGGAATTCGGGCCAGCTTACTCTCACGTTGTACTGAGACCCCACCCGGAATATGTGCTCAAGATTCCTACCACACCATTTAAAGACCAGGTAGTGAGCCTGCAAGCGCTGCCCCCAGAGGAGGCAGACCCAGCCCTTTCATTACTTTGTCCAGTTTGCGCTTTGCGAATTTATCTGGACCGCACTTAGAGCTTTAGATCATCTGAGCAGCTCTTCGTCTGTTATGGTGGTTGGCAGCAGGGAAGTGCCTTATCGAAACAGAGGTTGGCCCCCTGGATAGTGGATGCCATCTCCCTCACTTACCAGGGCCAGGGCGAGCCGTGTCCCTCAGGAGTGTGTGCGCACTCCACTCGGAGCATCGCATCCTCTTGGGCGCATACATGCGGCGCCTCTCTAACAGATATCTGTGGAGCTGCGGGATGGGTGACACCTAATATATTTGCAAGGTTTTACAATCTGTGAGTGGAGCCGGTTTCCTCAAGGGTATTAGATGAGCCTTGGTTATTGAGGAAACAACTCGGTTGATGTGTCGAAACACGCTTGCTGCGCCATTCTCCCTAACCCGGAGATACATGCGCTTGTTCAGATTTGTCAGTTCAGTTCCCCATTTGGCAAACCCTGCAGAGTTCCTCCGAGGCCCCCAGGATCTGACTCAGCGGAGGAGTCAGGTGTTTGCCCGTTACGTTGTTGGCATGCCCGCTGGTCAGCCCGCGTTAGCCCGCCTGCTATGCGTGATCCCCGCTAGTGATCCCATACGCTCACTCAGCCACGGTTTAGTCCCCCCTTCTAGGCGGGCTCGTGTCTTAACCATCCTTATGCATGGACTCCCCATCTCTGGGCTAGTCCACAGGTTGTCACCAGGTCTCCCCTCTGGGTAGCAGGTGAGCTCCGCAACGTCCTCCCTATCAGGACTGAACGCTTTCCCAACGTACTGTTGTATTAAAACCTATTTTACTGGGTTATTGCGACTCCCCGAAAAATATAACTGTTCCTGAACAGGTAAGTAAGGGCCAGGGGACACGTTGGAAGACTGTGTCTCGGGGCGTTGTAGGTGTGCTCACTCTACAGTGTGGCACACCCTTGGCCAGGGACGCGGTGAGGTTCTTTCGTTGTGGCATTTTCCATAGTTTACCCCATAGTGGAAGTTTCCACATGACATTTCCGTTTCCCACCCGAAATGGAACATTACTAAAGTAACCCTTGGAAATGCTATGTTCCTTTGCCACAACTATTGTCCCTTAGCTGTTGAGCGTGAAAGTCTCTTCAGCTAGAAAAGGATTTTGAGCATGGCACTGGCTGCGTCTTTATAGCATGACTGGTTGTCATTGACGCCAGCTGTGCACGCTGACGACAGCAACTCATTGCCATTTCATTAGCCCGTTTTTATACTCTTTCAGATGATTGATTTCTGACGAAATCTCCATAGTGGAAGTTTCCACATAGTATTTCCATCCCCCCGCTTGGGAAACGAAGGATTACTTTAGTAACCATAACTTTTCCCTGTGATTACAGACATGTGCAGGAACCACCAGAATTAATTACAGCAACCTAGACCACACAGAACCTAAAAGGTACACTTTCAAATTTGAGTTTATAACAAAAATACAAAAAGCGCCATTTTTAGGTGTTTATTATAACACAGACAACATATACAGTTATTTTAAACACTTTCAATGGTGTTTTATGAAAATTCAAAGGGTTTACCAATGTCTTGCATTTACACCTCTGCATGTGGATTTGGGAAACTTTCTCAAATTTGGGTAGGCAAAATTCAGGCGGAAACCCCAAAATAGCACTTAGGTTTAAAAAGATAAGCTGGGTACAATTAATATCATAGGTTTTTTGTATCATTTTATGTTTTATCACTTTATATAGTTATTTTCTAACTAATTCAGTTTTATCCATAGCAAGTTATTGTCATTAAATTATTTAATTTTCAAGTACAATACAATCACATAATAGCAACGCTCTCCTACATTTCTAACTATTATAACTGCTCTTATTTGGTATAGGATTGCAGAAGGATGGTTTGACTAGAAATGTACAGTTTTTCACCATCATACATTCGGCTAGAGTTGGTGGCGAGTCCACCTTTGTCGATTCCAAGTCAAGGCCGAGTCCAAAAGGGGTCGAGTCGGACTTAAGTCCGAGTCCTTAACATCTGAGTCCGAGTCGAGGCCGGCAGAGTCCAGACAGTCATAAAACTCATTCATTAATTTTCTTTTGGATTAGTCACTAATTTATCAGGGGTCGCCACAGTGGAATGAACCACCAACTAGTCCAGCATATGTTTTATTCAATTCAATTCACCTTTATTTGTATAGTGCTTATACAATGTAGATTGTGTCAAAGCAGCTTCACATGAAAAGTCATAGTAAATTGGAACAGTGTAGTTCAGTTTTTAGAGTTTAAATACAGTTCAGTTTAGCTCAGTTCAATGTGGTTTAAAAATAACTACTGAGAGTCCAAACACTGAAGAGCAAATCCAACGATGCGCAGCTCTACAGATCCCGAACCATGCAAGCCAGTGGCGACACCAGAGGGAAAAAAAACTTCACTAATTGGTGAAAGTGAAGAAAAAAATACATGAGAGAAACCAGACTAAAAGAGAATAATTAGCGTAGCTGCTGTCCATAGTGTACTGTATATAAACAAGGTGCAGAAACCTGTGTGGAAGCCCGCTAAGTCGTGCACTGAGGGTATGCTTTACTAAACAGATAGGTCTTCATTCTATTTTTGAATAGAGAGAGTGTGTCTGAGCCTCGGACGTTATCAGGAAGGCTATTCCAGAGTTTAGGAGCCATAAATGAGAAGGCTCGACCTCCTTTACTCGACTTTGCTATTCTAGGTACTACCAGAAGCCCTAAGTTTTGAGATCTTAAAGAGCGAGTTGGATTGTAGCGAGACAGAAGTTTGGTTAGATAAACAGGAGCTAGATTATTTAAAGGTTTGTAGGTAAAAAGCAATATTTTAAATTCAATACAGATTTAACAGTGTAAGGAGGATAAAATTGGGGTGATGTGATAAAATTTTCTAGACCTGGTAAGAACTCTGGCAGATGCATTTTGCACTAGCTGAAGTTTATTAATAGAGGATGTTGGGCAGCCAGCAAACAGTTCATTACAGTAGTCCAGCCTAGAAGTCATAAAAGCATGGACTAGCTTTTCTGCATTTGAGATGGATAGCATACTTCGTAACTTAGCGATATTTCTCAGATGAAAGAAAGCAGTTTTTGTGACATGGGATATATGATTTTTAAAAGTTAAATTGCTGTCTAATATGACACCCAGATCTTTTATAGTAGAGCTAACGCTAACTTTGTATCCCTCTAATTGTAGGTCGAGTTGTGAGATCTGCTGTGTACAGGATTTAGGCCCAATAAGTAATAATTCTGTTTTGTCTGAGTTTAAGAGAAGATACTTGTTGGTCATCCAGTCTTTAGTGGGGTTTATTCATAAACTAATTTCGAGAGGATCACGTGCTTATGATTTATCACAGCCGGTCACGTATTAAGCTAATCAGTATCATCCAATCATATGAGTCATAAGCTACTATAAATAACCACAGTTTTCACTCCACTTTATCTTCGTTTGGAAGAAACCCCCCTTCCTCCCCATTCTCCTCCTTCACTATAGATTGAGCGGCACGGAGGCCCAGTGGTTAGCACTGTTAGCCCCACAGCAAGAACACTGCCAGCCCTGGTCATGCCAGGTCGGTAGGTGTTTCTGTGAGTTTGTATATTCTCCCCGTGTCCGCGTGGGTTTTCCCCGGGTTCTCCAGTTTCCTCCCACCATCCAAATATATACATCATGCATAACAATCAAGCATTTGTCTAGCCCCCTTTTTTCCTCACGTGTTCCCTTAGCTACTGCAGACGGGGAGTTCTGAGATCCACCGAGCTCAGGCTCCCCTCTCGCTCTGCAAACGGGAGGAAGCCCCGGGCTCGAGGATCTCTTGAGCTCGGGGCTCTCTCCCGGGACAGCATGCCAAACAAGCTTTTGATGAATCATCAGCTAAGTGTGAACTCTTGAAACATCTTTAATACACTCAGTTAGCTTGGACAGTTTAGACGTCTTGTCAGGTTTAGTTGAAATATATAATTGAGTATCATCTGCATAGCAGTGAAAGCTGATCCCATGTCTTCTAATAATGTCTCCCAGGGGTAGCATGTATATTGTAAACAGCAAAGGGCCTAAAACTGTATCCCCAGGTGGAAATGGAGAATAAAGAGATTAATTAGCGTAGCTGCTGTCCATAGTGTACTGTATATAAACAAGATGCAGAACCTGTGTGGAAACCCGCTAAGTGGTGCATTGAGTGTATGCTTTACTAAACAGATAGGTCTTTAATCTAGTTTTGAATTGGGAGAGTGTGTCTGAGCCTCGGACGTTATCAGGAAGGCTATTCCAGAGTTTAGGAGCTATAAATGAGAAGGCTCGACCTCCTTTACTCGACTTAGCTATTCTAGGTACTACCAGAAGCCCTGAGTTTTGAGATCTTAAAGAGCGAGTTGAATTGTAGCGAGACAAAAGATTGGTTAGATAAACAGGAGCTAGATTATTTAAAGCTTTGTAGGTAAGAAGCAATATTTTAAATTCAATACAAAACATAACAGGCAGCCAGTGTAAGGAGGATAAAATTGGGGTGATGTGATCAAATTTTCTAGACCTGGTAAGAACTCTGGCAGCTGCATTTTGTACTAATTGAAGTTTGTTAATAGAGGATGCTGGGCAGCCAGCAAACAGTTCATTACAGTAGTCCAGCCTAGAAGTCATAAAAGCATGGACTAGCTTTTCTGCATCTGAGATCGATAGCATACTACGTAACTTAGCAATATTTCTCAGATGAAAGAAAGCAGTTTTTGTGACATGGGATATATGATTTTTAAAAGTTAAATTGCTGTCTAATATGACACCCAGATCTTTTATAGTAGAGCTAACGCTAACTTTGTATCCCTCTAATTGCAGGTCGAGTTGTGAGATATGCTGTGTACAGGATTTAGGCCCAATAAGAAATAATTCTGTTTTGTCTGAGTTTAAGAGAAGATAATTGTTGGCCATCCAGTCTTTAACATCTTTAATACACTCAGTTAGCTTGGACAGTTTAAACATCTCGTCAGGTTTAGTTGAAATATATAATTGAGTATCATCTGCATAGCAGTGAATGCTGAGCCCATGTCTTCTAATAATGTCTCCCAGGGGTAGCATGTATATTGTAAACAGCAAAGGGCCTAAAACTGATCTTTGTGGCACCCCGTATTTTACTGGGCTCACTTGTGAAGGTTGTCCATTAATATTCACAAACTGGTACCGGTCAGCTAAGTATGACTTAAACCATTGTAGAGCCTGTGCCTGGACACCTGTAGACTTTAAGCGATTTATGAGGATACCGTGGTCAATGGTGTCAAATGCCGCACTGAGATTGAGTAAAACTAATAGCGAGATGCACCCTTGGTCTGCAGCTAAGAGTATATCGTTGGTTATTTTCACTAATGCAGTTTCTGTACTGTGATGAGCTCTGAAACCTGACTGAAACCCTTCAAAAACATTGTTCGTCTGCAGAAAGGGGCATAATTGAGCAGAAGCAACTTTTTCTAGCATTTTAGACATAAACGGAAGATTTGAAATAGGCCTATAATTAGTTAAGTTGCTGGGGTCCAGTTGTGGTTTCTTAATAATAGGCTTAATAACAGCTAACTTGTAAGGATTTGGAACATGGCCTAAAGATAAAGAAGAGTTGATAACGTTAAGAAGATGTTATGTTTTATGCAGCAGATGCCCTTCCAGCCGCAAATCATTCACTCTCCTTCACACAATCACTCACACACCTTGGCCATTTTAGTAAATTCAATTCCCCTATAGCGCATGTATTTGGACTGAGGGGGAAACCGGAGCCCCCGGTGGAAACCCACGCCAACACGGGAAGAACATGCAAACTCCACACAGAAACACTCCTGGCCCAGTCGGGACTCGAACCAGTGACCTTGCTGTGAGGCAACAGTGCTAAGCACTGAGCCACATTGCCATCTAAGTTAAAAAAAAATGAAAATAATAATAATAAAATGATAATAAAAATAATAAATCAAATAAAAATTTCAATTAACAATTAAACGGTTAAATTAATATTTTAAACTTTTGATACATTTTTACAAAATGCCTTGTATTTTTTTGTTAACTTGCATCAAATTAAAATTAAAATAGGAGAATACATGTAGAACTTTTATTATTTTACAAGACTCACACGTTTGACATTATTCTCATGCCTTTTTCTTACATTTCTTCTGTTTAAATTGTGCTTATATTACCAAGGCAACAAATCATTTTAATTAACATTAATTCCAGAGAACTCTGTTATCAGCCCCAGTGAATAAAACCATATTCATGCCGACTGACCCAGAGCTGCATAAAATATAAAGGTTCAGCAAAGAAGGTTCAGCTTCGCTCTTTTCTTAACAGGGAATTAACGGTCACAAAAAATTTGTTCCAAATAAACAAAGAGTGAATAAATAAAGGGGGCGATTGGGTGCGAAATAAAACCCAGCAGGAATGAGACTGAAAAAACAGTCCAGCGCAGATTTCTAGAATGATGATCTGGGTCCTCACAGCAAGAAGGTCACTGATTCGAGCTGGCTTGTGGCAAAATAAACACATATCTGTTCATTCAACTTTGAACTGTCTATTCTCGTCATCAAGTTTTCTTTTCCGTGAGGCCGACATCCTCATCCATTCAAATGATCGCTTTGCTGCAGTGTATTAAAGCAGGCGTGCACGTGCGATTATCCAGCTTGATTACGATTAGACCCGGCCCTAACCAATTTGGAGCCCTAGGCAAGATTTCGAGTGAATTCAAGTAAATTCCACTGCTAGTGTGCATATACTCATAAGAAACTTATTACCTTTGTCTTGGACATTCTTTTATTTAAATAAAGCAATTGTACATTCAAAATACTAAAAATAAGTTTACGCAGTGCTCATGCATTGTGAAACCTGCATAACGGCCTTTCATGCTGAAGTGTCAGCACAGTCAGTTTTGCAAGTGGACAAAACAAAAATTAAAACAATATGAGCATGATCTTATTTTATCTAAACATGCTATGAAGCAGAAAGGAGGGATGAAGAGTCAGTGAAGTAAGATTATTCCTAAAACAATTCACGATTCAGGTCTAAAAAGACAACAGATAATTCTCATTCATTTTCTTTTCGACTTAGTCCCTTTATTTAATCAGGGGTCGCCACAGCGGAATTAACCGCCAACTTATCCAGAATATGTTTTACACAGCCGATGCCTTTCCAGCTGCAACCCAATACTGGGAAACATCCAAACACACTCATATACTACAGACAATTTAATTAATCAATTCCCCTATAGCCAGAGATGTATAAAGTACTAGAGACCAAGACTTAAGTAAAAGTACAAGGACTCTATCAAAAAGTGACTTGAGTAGAAGTAGAAGTGCTCAAATAAGCACCATATTTAAGTGGAAGTACTAAAGTATTCATTTTTTGTATTTAAGTATTGCAAGTACTTTATTTCAAAATTTACTACTCAAGTACTGAAAGTAAAAGTACAAGTATTATGTAATGCATTTACTAAAAAAGCAGTCAAAGTCATCATATTGTTTTGTTTATTTGAAAAATCTTTTTTTGGGGCATGTGATTAAGCAGAACGAAAAGAAACATGGGTTACGATACTGTTTTTCTCTCGCGCTTGAACCACAGATCTGACAGATTATAACAGCTTTAACACACACCTTTCAAAGTTGTGTGTCACAAAAACAATCTGTAATCCACTCAAAAGGCTATTGAAACCCATTTTAGGAACGCAAATTACCAGTTGTAAACTCTGTAAACAGAAGTTCACCGGAAGACGCTGGTCGCTATGGCGCCCTCCATGCAGTAGCCAAGAAAAAGGTCTACAATTGTAATGAGTAGGGGTGTGAATTTACACTGGTCTCACGGTGGTTCGATATCTAAGCATTGACGATGCTGTCCATACATAATTAGATTTTTTCTTCAGAACACAAGAATTTTTTTTAATTCAAATCTATAAATATATTAATATTTATATATTATCCCTTTAACTGCCTGCTCGACCAAATGGTTGACCATATTTTGACTGACCATATCTTATTGAGAGGGGTACCTAACTTAACTAAACCTGATTGAGCCATTGAAGTATGTTATGCCAAAAAAAATCCACTAGTTGTTACTAACTCAATCAAAAGCACTCGTCACAACATTGCTTCTACATTGAAATCAAAAACAAGGAAATCAGTCCTGACATCATGTGAACGGTTTTTGGTAAAAATTAGCAAGGTAAGCATATTTTTTTGACCTAATACCCTCTAAGAGCATGCTCGATCAAATAGTTGATTTGTCACTTTATGGTAAAGGTAGAAAAGCAAAACTAATGATTTCATATCATGCATTTCTGCAGTCTGAATGGACTATTTGCTGAGAAATATCAACTGATCATTCACAGAATAAAGCTGCGGTCACATTAGAGTTTGAGCATGCGATATTCTGTCGTGCGGCGCTACGAAAAGGGGAAGGATTAAACAAGCAAATTAGACATTTAAAAAAGTGAGCGATTGTTCCATGTTTTAAATTTCTGTCCAGAGAGGTCATGTTTAGATCCTCGATTGGTCTCGTGCAGTCAAGTGAAGTGATTTTGCAGGTTAGAGTTCACCAAGCTTAAACTTTGCACCGCAGCAACCTGCGAAACTTGACCCATGGCCCTACTTTTCTGGTCTGACTCATTCGCTTACGTATGAATGGAAGTCTATAGGGAGAAAAGCCCAGTGTGACCGGAGCTTAAATATAACACAGCTTGTTATTTATTCATGAATATACTGAGATAATTTCTGTATTGATATGTTTCGATACTTTTGAGATATTTTTAGAGTGAATATAATGAATTTTTAGAACTTATGTGTGGAAATCAGAACTTTCAAAGATGATTACCTCTTAGATGGCAAATACTTATGTACAAGCATTAGCACAATTGTAAGGAATTGATATTTGATTGTTTGTTTGTTTTTTGTAGATATTTGATGGATGTCTCTCACACACACACACACACACATAGGTTACCTAGGCCTTTTTCACACTTCCTGGATCCGGTAAGCGAAACGGCGGACCACAACATCCGGTTCCAATGGAACAGAGTAAGATAGAATGGCAGAGTCGTCTCGTGGCTGTTATTGCAGAGTTCTGTCCTTACCTCAGTTTCCACGAAAAGACACAGGACAGAGGAAACCATGGGTGAAATTAATTAGACGGAATAAATGTCCTTCATTTCAAGTGATATGCCAGAGTACTCTCATGTGCAGTATGCACTTCAAAGCGGAGATCATTATGTTTTATCAAATATTGGTGGTCTTAGTTTTATTTAGATGTGAAATTATAATATAGACAAAATTCCAGTTAAGTTATCTGCCTTCTGCAAACAAGTGCTCCTATCAAGATCATTAATATATAAGCATAATTTTCCCCCACATTGGAATAATAGACAACTAATACAAATGCTATTTTTTTTACAACAAAATTAATTTGGTTAGTCAGTTTTATAATAAAGATGATATACTTTTCTTACAATGAATTCCTTTCTCATCACAGTATTATTGTAGTAGTTATTGGTTCAATTCATTCAGAGACCCATATGTTATTTAGTGGTATTAATCAAGACCATCGTCTTTTGATTTTAATAAATCTTATGTTGGCAAAACTTGTTTTACAGTAAATACCAAGAGTAATAATAGAGCTTTTCAAACTCTTTTCCAAAAAGAAATCACTACTATTCCTTATATACAATTTTATTGGATGTCTTTATTAAAGGGTGACTTGATTTGCTGAAAAAAAGTGTGGCTGTTTTACCACAGAAATATCAGGTTAGAAACAAAATTAAAGAAATATCCTATAAACTTCTCCACAGATTTTATCCAGCAAAATATTATTTACAAAAATGTAAAAGTGGAATTGATGTAAATTGTATTTTTGTAATGAATACGAGGAGACTGTTTTACACTTATTTTGGTATTGTACTTACTCAGTCAAAAGGAAGAGGTGCAAAAAACTATTAACAATTTTCAGTGTTCAAAACCTCTTTTATCATTGTGGGAAAATGTACTTTTGGCTTTTCTGTCTAATTTACTAATAAGCAACCAAATTTTAAGGTATTGATCACTGAACTATGCTTGTATATTACCAGCATCAGAGACTCTTTGAACAAGGAAGCCTACCCACTTTAAAAAAAACTGTGAACTCTATAATGTATTTATTTAATATGTGCATTTTGTATATTTGTATTTTATTTATAATTACCCCCTGGCATGTATATTTTTTTCTGTTGTAAAATGTTATTAGCTGTTCTTTAAATAAATAATAAAAACTTAATAAAAAGCAGATGAACAAAATTAACTGGAACATGAACTAACTTTAACCTGAAGATTCAGAAACACACCCTATACGCTACAGACGGACTGGTTTGAAGATATTTGCTTTAAAATTTACAAATTTAGTAATTAGTGTTAAACTGAAGTACTTTAATAGAATCGTATTCAAACACTGAACACAACAACAATCATCTTTATTTTTTCCGGCGAGTTGGAGCTAAATTATGTTTCCAGACTTGAGTAAACCTTACGAGCATTAAGCAACCTGTCATTACGGGGCTCCTCGTTCTTTTGCATTGACCAATAGCAACTCGCCTGTATCTGACCCTGAATACAAAGGAAGGAGGGGGTTAGCACAGCTTACGGACAACTACTAACATAAAACTAATCCTGCTGGATGTTAAATAGTTATTTTTGCTAACGAATGGCTTGAGTTAGCAGATCTTATGCTGTTGGCTGCACACCTTACTGTAACCTAACGTTGCAAACACTTCGTGTAAGACATTTTCTGCACAAATTCCTTTTAAATGCTGATTTATTTAGGCTACATCAGTTCATGAATCAGGCGAACAACCTGTTCTTGTCCAAATTAAGGCAAAGTTGACAGTGAAAATGTTATCCGATGTCCTGAGGCTGTCATGTTTCTGCGACTGTCAGCGAAACCGGAATTAGCTAAGCATTGCTTCGGGCGCTTCCGGTATTCAATTCCGCTGTGAAAAAGGTCTATTGTTTTTATACTGTATCTCTAAACCCAACCCTTACAGGAAATTATGTGTAGTTTTACTTTCTGGAAATAAAAAATATTTAGTATGATTGCATGTCATACATAATGTCCACATAATTGACCATCTCCTCATAATATCGGTGTATTACCGACGATGTTGTTATACATATACATGGGCACACGCACACAAACACATATAAATACACTCTTTTACACACTCATACACTTTCTCTCTTTTACACACACACACAAGCACACACTCACACTTTGTGAGTTTTTGAAGTTTGATTGATTGGGTAATACCACAATAAACAGGAGTTCCATCTTCTGCAAGCACTCGTAAAAAAACTAAACAAGCAAACTAAATCCTGTTGCACTAATTCACTTGATTTTGATTTTATTGTAAAAAAAACAACAACAAAAAAAAACAAGAAAACTTGTATATTACTGTGTTAAATGAAAATCTGAAATATTTTATGGCTATGATTTAGTATTCAAAAATGTTTTATTTTGATTATGTTTTTAATTAAATTGGTCTTGCACTTCATATTTTTAGATTTTTATAGTATATATTTTTATAATTCTGGTATTTACCATAAACTAACATCTCAACCATTTGGTAGAGGCCAATATTTTATAAATTATGGGATGTGTTGGGAAAAAAAAGGCATTGATTGTTAACTAGCGACATTAGGAGTTAAGAAATGCAATCAAAAAAAATTTCTATTGCTTTTTTCTTGGTGTGACAGTTAAAGGGTTATTTGTAATACAATTTTGTTCTTTAATACAGCAGAAGATATATGAACTGTACCCTTAATTTGACCCGCTCAAAGAAAAGACTCGTTCTGAATATATCAAACAAAACTCATGCACAGAAAACAGCATGAGCATTTATAGCAGATAAACTAATGTAAATATTATCCCGCTTGCTTTTTGAACACTGACAGGCGAGGTCTTACACCTCTTTGATTGGTTATTGTCTTCACATTCTCAACAGAAAGGGCTGATCGGCTTTAGAAATGAAAGCGCTTCACCTATGGCGGGAAGAACAGCCGCAGTTAGTCTGTATGCGCATAATACGCGGTTATTACAGGTAAGTACAGTAGTGAAGTAGTTCTACTTTGTTACTATACATCTCTGCCTATAGCACATGTGTTTGGGCCATGGGGGAAACCAGAGCTCCTGGAAGAAACTCACGCCAACACGGGCAGAACATGCAAACTCCACACAGAAACAACAACTGACCCAGCCGTGGCTCGAACCAGCGACCTTCTTGCTGCGAGGCGACTATGCTATCCACTGCGCTACCGTGCAGCCCACAGATAATTCTATAAAACATATAATTTTTTTGTATCTTATGGAATTAAATTCAATTAATCAAATTAAATTAACATTCTTGCAAAAGAATTCTTAAATTATCTTAGTATATCACTTCAGTTGTGTCTTTGTGTTCCAGTTACATATAGGACAAATTTCTGTTATTTATTTAGAATATTAATTGTATAATAATAATAATACTTTTATTTATTTAAAATAAATCTAAATATTTTAATATATTTGTTTATAAAAAATATGATAAATAAATAGAGCGTGGGGGGCTTTTGAGGATAGGTCATGGTCCTGGTCCTCAGTTCAAAAGACAGTGATGACATCAGCATACAACTGTGCATAATTCTGAATAATTTCTAAATGAAACTATGAGATGATTAATTTCAAAAAGATGACTTTTTTCAAATCCGAAATTTGTCATTATCAGATTCTCTCTTCCATATTTAACATGTAGAGCAGATATACTGCTACTCACAATCAGTAAATGTTTATTCTCACACAGAAGACTCACACTGTGGACACAGGCACACTCAATCTCGCCAATAGCTCTCATATTACCTGAATATAAATTTTTACTCAAACCTTATTCTATCTTTCAAAAGATTATAATATAGTTTGAATTTGTGGACTTAGTCCAATGATGATCCGTTCATAATGTTGACTGGATTTAAATATAACTCTAATATACATTAAATCCATTTGTGCTTATATTGACTTAATATGCAACTACAAGCAAGATCATTATTACAACATTTTTGCTATTCCATCATTTAATTACTGTAAGTTTACACACTCTTTATACTTTCCTAACCCTAGCCCCCAAAATCAGAAACTGATCTGGGATCAGGGATGAGTTTATTATACGGAACGTGTCCGTCAGCCAGCATGCAGGCTACACTGATTCAGAAATCGTGACGATCGACACACAGCTTTAACGGAAAGAAAAGGAATGCAAACGTTTTTATATTAATTTTAACGTGCTTTCAAGCCAAAATTGTCACGATACGTTGAAAAAACGGATACAAAAAAAAGAAGGTAGGATCGAAGTGCATTTAATGAAGAAATAATCATGCAGACAACAGAAAAACAACAGGGCATCCAAAAATCAAAGTATCAAAAGAACAATATTAAACAAAACAAGAAATTAAGGCAAGGTACGGGAACACAACACATGAACAACATACCTCACAAAACAAACGACTCAGTATCAACAAACGGGTGCAGGGTGTATAAATAGTCCAAACAATCATTAGTGACAGGATTTAGCTGTGTGTGTATTCAGTGGAAGTGAAACCTGGTGTATGTGTAGTGGAATTAAGAGATTTGTAGTTCATGACTGAATTGTAGTTCACCAGCGATCTCTGCAGTCCTCAAATTGCTAGTGAACATGACAGTACCCCCCTCCTAAGGAGCGGATTCGAGACGCTACAAGACAATCCCGGAGGGAGGTGAAGCGGAGGTGGAACAGGTGGAGGGATGGAGGGTCTGAAACTTGAAATTATAATAAAACTGGAACATAACACTGTGAAGGAGCAGGAACGGGAGTTGCAGAAACCCTGGAGCATGGATCTGCAGGGGGACCTGGAGCATGGAACTCAGGTGGATCTGAAGCATGGAGCTGCGGAGGATCTGGAGCATGGAACTCAGGTAGATCTGGAGCATGGAGTTGTGGAGGACCTGGAGCATGGAAGTCTGGCGGATCTGGAGCATGAAGCTATGAAGGACCTGAAGCATGGAACTCAGGTAGTTCTGGAGCACGGAGCTGCGGAGGACCTGGAGCATGGAACTCAGGTGGATCTGGAGCATGAAGCTGTGTAGGACCTGGAGCATGGAACTCAGGCGGATCTGCAGCATGAAGCTGTGTAGGACCTAGAGCATAGAACCAAAGGGTCAGGAGACTCTTGATCAGGAGGCACTGGCGGTTCAGATAACCCCAGAGGTTCAGGAGGCTTAAGGTCAGAAGGCCTGGAGTAATCAGATGGCTCTGGCAGCTGTGGTAGCCATTCAAGGAACTCAAATGGTGGCTCTGACCTTTCGTGAGACTCAGGTGGTGGCTCCAGCCTTTCGTGGGACTCGGGTGGTGGCTCTGGCCTTTTGCGGGACTCAGGTGGTGGCTCTGACAGCACTGGGAAGTCACATGGCTCTGGCATCCATTCATGTAACTCAGGTGGTGGCTCCAGCCTTTCGTTGGGGCTCAGGTGTCATGGTTACTACCAAACTTGCCACGGTTATAAGTGCCTGACACGCAACCCACCATGGTTACTATAAAACGGTTATACGCATATATGCCAGGAGTGTATAACCATGGTGAGTTCCGTGGCAGCCATATCTCTTGTAACAAAGTAGTATACTTAGTTGTATTGCAAATATATAATATTTTCAATAGTGCATTGCAAGTATACTAGGCAAAAGGTTTACTTGGGACTTCTGATTAGCAGTGCAATAAAATAGACATGTGTCTCTTCTTTTCCTGCATATAAACTTATAAACAACAGTATTTATACAGGATGGCAGCTAAAATTGCGAAAACATCCGAGACAGAAGCTGACACAAAAGCTGAAACATCCAAGGCAAAATTTATGGATATAATCTTCACAAATGACAGTGATTTTGGATACACAAAGGCTATGACACATGAAATTCACACAGGTGATGCTTGGCCAATAACACAGAGGCACCACCACAGGTATTCCAAGCTTTCTAAAAGCATGTGCAGGACCTCATGTCACAGGGCATCCTTAAGGAGAACACGAGCCCTTGGACATCTCCAGCCATGATAGTTGTGAAAAAGACGGCAGTGTGCATTTTTGTTGTGATTACAGAAAGCTAAATCCTAAGAAGCGGATTCCAGACGCTACAAGACAATCACGGAGGGAGGTGAAGCGGAGGCGGAACAGGGGGAGGGATGGAGGGTCTGAAACTTGAAATTATAATAAAACTGGAACATAACACTGTGAAGGAGCAGGAACGGGAGTTGCAGAAACCCTGGAGCATGGATCTGCAGGGGGACCTGGAGCATGGAACTCAGGTGGATCTGAAGCATGGAGCTGCGGAGGATCTGGAGCATGGAACTCAGGTAGATCTGGAGTATGGAGTTGTGGAGGACCTGGAGCATGGAACTCAGGCGGATCTGGAGCATGAAGCTATGAAGGACCTGAAGCATGGAACTCAGGTAGTTCTGGAGCACGGAGCTGCGGAGGACCTGGAGCATGGAACTCAGGCGGATCTGGAGCATGAAGCTGTGTAGGACCTGGAGCATGGAACTCAGGCGGATCTGGAGCATGGAGCTGTGGAGGACCTGGACCACGGAACTCCGGTAGATCTGGAGCATGGAGTTGTGGAGGACTTGGAGCATGGAACTCAGGTAGTTCTGGAGCATGTAGCTGCGGAGGACCTGGAGCATGGAAATCAGGCAGATCTGGAGCATGGAGCTGCTGAGGACCTGCAGCATGGAACTCAGGCGGATCTGCAGCATGAAGCTGTGTAGGACCTGGAGCATAGAACCAAAGGGTCAGGAGACTCTGGATCAGGAGGCACTGGCGGTTCAGATAACCCCAGAGGTTCAGGAGGCTTAAGGTCAGAAGGCCTGGAGTAATCAGATGGCTCTGGCAGCTGTGGTAGCCATTTAAGGAACTCAAATGGTGGCTCTGACCTTTCGTGAGACTCAGGTGGTGGCTCCAGCCTTTCGTGGGACTTGGGTGGTGGCTCTGGCCTTTTGCGAGACTCAGGTGGTGGCTCTGACAGCACTGGGAAGTCACACGACTCTGGCAGCCATTCATGTGACTCAGGTGGCAGCTCTGGCCTTTCGTGGGACTCAGGTGGCAGCTCTGGCCTTTCGTGGGACTCAGGTGACAGCTCTGGCCTTTCTTGGGACTCAGGTAGCAGCTCTGGGAAGTCACACGGCTCTAGTAGCACTGGGAAGTCACACGGCTCTGGCAACCATTCATGTAACTCAGGTGGTGGCTCCAGCCTTTCGTTGGGGCTCAGGTGTCATGGTTACTACCGAACTTGCCACGGTTATAAGTGCCTGACACGCAACCCACCATGGTTACTATAAAACGGTTAAACGCATATATGCCAGGAGTGTATAACCGTGGTGAGTTCCGTGGCAGCCATATCTCTTGTAACACAGTAGTATACTTAGTTGTATTGCAAATATATATTATTTTCAATAGTGCATTGCAAGTATACTAGGCAAAAGGTTTACTTGGGACTTCTGATTAGCAGCACAATAAAATAGACATGTGTCTCTTCTTTTCCTGCATATAAACAACAGTATTTATACAGGATGGCAGCTAAAATTGCCAAAACATCCGAGACAGAAGCTGACACAAAAGCTGAAACATCCACGGCAAAATTTAGGGATATAATCTTCACAAATGACAGCGATTTTGGATACACAAAGGCTATGACACATGAAATTCACACAGGTGATGCTTGGCCAATAACACAGAGGCACCACCACAGGTATTCCAAGCTTTCTAAAAGCATGTGCAGGACCTCATGTCACAGGGCATCCTTAAGGAGAACACGAGCCCTTGGACATCTCCAGCCATGATAGTTGTGAAAAAGACGGCAGTGTGCATTTTTGTTGTGATTACAGAAAGCTAAATCAGGTTACATGTAAAGATGCACTACTTCCTAAAGTTGAAGAGTTCTAGGATGTGCTGGGGAATGGTCCGTTGTTTTCTACCCTGAATCTGACGGCTGGATAATTTTAGGTGGCTGTTAATGACGTGACTGCGACAAGACTGCTCTCACCACCCCATTTGGATTGTTTGAGTGGACACGTATGTCGTTTCAGCTAAATTATTTAACTATTTAGACAGTCTTAAACAGTATTTTAAAAACTATTTAGCAGTGTTGTTTTTTGCCCCTTTCTTGAATAGTTTATAATAGTATTATATGGTATATAATTGGAAACAAGAAAATAATTCACAGGTTTTTTTTTACAAGTTTCTGTGACATTACACTAATATTTGTTTTAGGTTTTGCATTTTAATATTAATGGGTGAGTCCCCTGAACTACTGAATGTGAGCAGTATTTCTAAATATGAATGTTATTTTATCAATTTCTACAAACAGCAAAACAAAAAAAAACAAGCTTCTACATTATTTTGGTAAATGTTTAAATGACTCAAACTCAAGAGTAAATACCTAATGTTTGATGTTTTCTGTGTGGAGATAAAGTCTTTCTTTTGCCGTCTTCTATCAAGAATTTTCGGTTAATCTGATTATAACTTTCCGTAAATTCCTGAAATATAACTGCTGCATGCTTTCAATGTCATAGTTATTGCAACATATTCAATAAACAATCCTGAGTGGAAAATATTATATTTAGAATTTACAGCTCTCTGTTAAGTACCAGAATAAAATGTTTATGATGTTATTCCAATTTAAAATTGCAATCTCTTAAAGAGATCTTCATTTTTGGGGGTTTTGTCATTCTTCTTCCACTTTGCTGCTGTTATGTCCCTGACAAGCAATGTGGTTTTGTCTAACTCTTAGCCCCACGGAGGTACAGACTCCGATCTAATATTGAGCATTTCCAGTTCATTCTATAAAAGGTGACTATACGGGTCTAATATTGTACTGAAAAGACATCACTCACCTTAAACTTTCTCAGAGATCACGTCGGGGTCACCAACTGTAAGATTCCATTCTATCAGCCCAACGACGGAATCTGGAATGGAATGATCGAAGGTTAAATGTGTGTAAGCTTTTCTAGAGCTTCTGAAAAGAATTGTGTTATTTATTAGAATTTGTTTACATATGTTTTAAGCTCCGAATTCAATCTGACTCCAATTTTAAGTGACGTCAAATTTAGACTGTATTTATAATTAGGAATTGGTCACATTTGCCGTTCATGAATCAATTTAGAGTTTTGATTTATATCTTCAGTTATACATTCATTAGGGACCCAATGCAGCACAGAGTTTTTATGCCCCGGATCTAGACATTCTGAAGTTACTCAGAGGATGCAGGGTTAACTAATACCCAATTAGTCCGGTTGCCTCTTGGTCACTTGTACTAAAAGTGTAGTTAATTTATTAATTTCCATACAGCTTGCTAAATCAGAATAAAACTGAAAAATAGCCTGCTCCAAACAGTCTCATGCTATTTGTTTTGATATCATGTACACAGATTAAGGTAGCTCCAGCCTCCACATAATCTACTGGATATAAAAGATTTCAGGAGAATTCAGAATGCATCAGAACGGTCCAGAAGGTCCAGACGGCCGGTGGTGATGATGGCGACGCTCACCGGTGTAGTTGATTAGACCCAGGCCCCAGCCCGCCAAGCCATGCCCGACGGTAGACTGCCTTTCCGGGAGGTCCCACGCCTGGATGTACTTGTCTGACGCCGATTGTCTCTGACCTGCTGTTAGGTTTTCGGGGAAGGCGAGAAAAAGTGGACTTAGGTTTTGAAGGCTTCGAGGTTGAACGAACCAGGGGGTCAAGGGCCAGGCTGGCTGCCCGCAAAAGTGCGTCCGATCACAGCCAGCGCTGGTGGGCATGGAGGACGGGAGTCCCGCCTCACCCAAGCGGTTCAGACATTAAAGGCTGGCCCAAACACAGTACCCCGATTCCGGGCGAGCTGGTGGGCGCTGGTGGGAATGGAGGACCTCACCCAAGCGGTTCAGACATTAAAGGCTGGCCCACAGACAGTGCCGCGATTCCGGGCGAGCTGGTGGGCGCTGGTGGGCATGGAGGACAGGGGGTCCCAGGGGCACTAGTGCCACAGTTGTTTGAGTGAGAATTAGCGTGGCCGGTGTCGACGCTCACCGGTGTAGTTGATTAGACCCAGGCCCCAGCCCGCTAAGCCATGCCTGACGGGAAACCGCCTTTCCAGGACGTCCCGCGCCTGGAGGTACCTGTCTGATGCCGATTGTCTCTGACCTGCCGTCATGGCATGGAGGACGTGGATACCGCCTCACCCAAGCGGTTCAGACATTAAAGGCTGGCCCACAGACAGTGCCCCGATTCCGGGCGAGCTGGTGGGCACTGGTGGGAATGGAGGACCTCACCCAAGTGGTTCAGACATTAAAGGCTGGCCCACAGACAGTGCCCCGATTCCGGGCGAGCTGGTGGGCGCTGGTGGGAATGGAGGACCTCACCCAAGCGGTTCAGACATTAAAGGCTGGCTCACAGACAGTGCCCTAATTCCGGGTGAGCTGGTGGGATTGGAGAACCTCACCCAAGCGGTTCAGACATTAAAGGCTGGCTCACAGACAGTGCCCCGATTCCGGGCGAGCTGGTGGGCACTGGTGGGAATGGAGGACCTCACCCAAGTGGTTCAGACATTAAAGGCTGGCCCACAGACAGTGCCCCGATTCCGGGCGAGCTGGTGGGCGCTGGTGGGAATGGAGGACCTCACCCAAGCGGTTCAGACATTAAAGGCTGGCTCACAGACAGTGCCCTAATTCCGGGTGAGCTGGTGGGATTGGAGAACCTCACCCAAGCGGTTCAGACATTAAAGGCTGGCCCACAGACAGTGCCCCAATTCCGGGCGAGCTGGTGGGAATGGAGGACCTCACCCAAGCCGTTCAGACATTAAAGAATGTCCCGCGCCTGGAGGTACTTGTCTGACGGCGATTGTCTCCGACATGCCATTAGGTTTTCGGAGCAGGCGAAAAAAAGTAGACTTTTGACGGCTTTGCGGTTCAATGAATCAGGGGGTCAGTGGCCAAGCCGTTTGCCCCAACTGGTGCGTCCGTTTCCCGTATGCCTCCGGCCGCGCGTCTTTGGGTCATGGGAAAGAAGCAGAGGGTCAATGGTCAGGCTGGCTGCCCGAACTGATGCGTCTATTTTCCGCATGCCTCCGGCCACTTGTCCTTGGGTCATGCGAAAGATGCAGGGGGTCAGTGGCCAAGCCGTTGGTCCGAACTGATACGTCCGTTTCCCGCATGCCTCCGGCCGCGCGTCCTTGGGTCATGGGAAAGAAGCAGGGAGTCAGTGGCCAAGCCATTTGCCCCAACTGGTGTGTCAGTTTCCCGCATGCCTCCGGCCGCGTGTCCTTGGGTCATGGGAAAGAAGCAGGGGTTCAATGGTCAGGCTGGCTGCCCGAACTGATGCGTCCATTTCCCGCATGCCTCCGGCCACTCATCCTTGGGTCATGTGAAAGAAGCAGGGGGTCAGTGGTCAAGCCGTTGGCACGAACTGATGCGTCCATTTCCCGCATGCCTCCAGCCACTCGTCCTTTGGTCATGCGAAAGAAGCAGGGGGTCAGTGGCCAAGCCGTTGGCCCCAACTGGTGTGTCAGTTTCCCGCATGCCTCCGGCCGCGTATCCTTGGGTCATGGGAAAGAAGCAGGGGGTCAATGGTCAGGCTGGCTGCCCGAACTGATGCGTCCATTTCCCGCATGCCTCCGGCCACTCATCCTTGGGTCATGTGAAAGAAGCAGGGGGTCAGTGGTCAAGCCGTTGGCACGAACTGATGCGTCCATTTCCCGCATGCCTCCAGCTACTCGTCCTTTGGTCATGCGAAAGAAGCAGGGGGTCAGTGGCCAAGCCGTTGGCCCGAACGGATGCGTCCGTTTCCCGCATGCCTCTGGCCGCGTGTCCTTGGGTCATGGGAAAGAAGCAGGGGGTCAATGGTCAGGCTGGATGCCCAAACTGATGCGTCCATTTCCCACATGCCTCCGGCCACTCATCCTTGGGTCATGTGAAAGAAGCAGGGGGTCAGTGGTCAAGCCGTTGGCACGAACTGATGCGTCCATTTCCCGCATGCCTCCAGCCACTCGTCCTTTGGTCATGCGAAAGAAGCAGGGGGTCAGTGGCCAAGACGTTGGCCCGAACTGATGCGTCCGTTTCCTGCATGCCTCTGGCCGTGCGTCCTTAGGTCATGCGAAAGAAGCAGGGGGTAAATGGTCAAGCCGTTGCCCGAACTGGTGCGTCTGTTTCCCCGCTGCCACAGAAAACTCGTCCGAACCTCCGGCACTGGAGGAAGGCAAACACAAAACCCCCATATTGATTGCCGCTAGAACTACGTGCCACTGGTCCACCCCAGCCACCTCACAAGTTTAGCACTACCCCGGGTGGTGGAACTGGGAAAAGCTGGTGCACCCGAGCTATCTGTACCACAGTACGACAAGGTGGTGGAGAGGGTGGTGCCCCACAGCCAGGGAGGTACCAACGGCACGTCTGCCTAGCGAGTGCTATTGACTAAGTCAATGTTCCTGGCTTAAATGTGGGGTGCCCGGGCACTGCTGGAGAACAAGTGTCAAACTAGGAGACCCTTTGGGCCCGGTGCTTGCCCCGGAGAAGGGCGTGGGTCCCCGGGGAGAGGGGGTGGCAGTGGTGGCCCTGGAGGTCAGGTCCTGGAGCTTTTGAAACCAAAGTCCATTTGGGTGACGATAGGTCTTTGTAAGGGCCATCAAGCAGATGGGTGGTCTTCGGAACAGCCGGTGGCGACGCGACGACGCTCACCAGTGGAGATGATTAGACCCAGGCCCCAGCCCGCCAAGCCAGACGGAAGACCACCTTTCCGGGACGTCCCGCGCCTGGAGATGCGTGTCCGATGTCAATTGTCTCTGACCTGCCATCAGGTTTTTGGGGAAGGCGAGAAAAAGTGGACGGGGGGTTAAGGGGGGGTACGCTGACGTGGCTCGTTTGACATTCCGTCAGACGGCCTCGAGTCCAGCCCAGACACCAGGCAGCAGTGGCGCTTCTATGGTTTTCTGACCAGCTACCTGACCTCCATCACAGGCCATCACTGTGGGGTCTTCCAGAACGTGACCATCCAGAAGGTCGAGGAGGCCTCCAGAAGCCCGGACAAGTCTGCCTATGTCATTAACGTGAGTGGAACTTTGGGGGTGGGGGCCACCAGTGGTAGGCACTCTCTCATCTTCTCTCTGCTTGTCCATATCACCACGCATAAGACAAACAGAGCTTTCGGCGCGGCCCAGTTGTCTCTCAACAAGGAAGAATACAGCTGGTTCCGGAGGTTCTTGCAGCTGCGGGCTAGACTCCCCGGGGGGAGCCAGACTTCCTATTTTTTTTTACTTCCAGACCCAGTCCCTGTCGAAACCTGAACAAATATTTTCAATCTGCGTGGACCAGCATGGGGCTCCCCGGCAAGCCCACCATCACTGACGTCCGAACTGCCATCGCGACGCAGGTGAGTATCTATGCCAGTGCCCCCCCCTGTGACCCCCATGACTGCCAGCGGCTTTGACCCCAAAAAGTCTCTGTCTGTCTGTCTCTGACGCAGGCAAAGAATTCACATTCTTCCGAGGATCGCAGGAAGGTGGCGCAATTCTTGTGCCACGACACTTCAACAGATAAGTTCTACGCACTTCACCTCGGCCCTCTCCAAGCACGTGAGCGCCGCAGACTCTCCGAGAGGGCCTTGGTGGAAGAGGAGGAGGAGGAGGCTGCGAACAGAGAACGCCACTTAAGGAAGAGGCGCAAGAGGACAGAGAGTCCCAGGTCACCCCTGGTAAATCAGTTCCTTTTTGACATGGACCTCAACAGAGGGACGTGTGGTGTTAGCTAACTGGTCTTTCTGTATCTCTTTTCCAGGAGGGAACTAGCACGAGGATGCTGCCATGGCAGCCTTCAAAGGGGAAACGCCCCCTCGAAGCAACAGAAGACTCTGAATCTTCCTGAATAAATATTATACAATTTAACAATAAAGGTCATACGGTGTTCAGTGTCTTTATTATTCCTCTATCTGTGTGGTAAAAAATTGCTTCAATCGGGACAAATGATCCCTGTCTCCTGTGTTAAAAGTGTCACGTGGGACGCCCGCGTCTAGGTTCAGCCTTGGTTGTTCAGCCCATCGGAACAAATTATCCCTTTTTCAACACAAAGAGGTGCCAGGCTGGACGAGACTGTCCAGGTCTGCGCCGGCGTTGAATGGCCATATGGCCCATGGTCCAACTCTGGGTATTTGCAGGCATCTCCCACGACAGCTCGGTCCTTTGGGCTGCATAAAGAGGTCGGAAGAGGGCTGCCCAAAAGCGGGGGTTAACTTCTGTGAGTATATACACAACATCAATTACTCAAAGATAAACTCAAGGGTATAGATAAAAGTTAAAATTATACATAGTGTTGAGCTTGAGATCTCTTCACTTTGGGCCAGTCTGGATACAAACTTGCGACCCCAAAACATTTTGTCCTTCTATATTAATACACTATGAGAAAAATAATTAGTTCTTTTGTTAAAGTTAACTAGTTACTTAAATATTTACTCATCTGTTTGGATGTAATCAAAACAAAACCTTGTTAACAGTCATTTATTCAAGATTTTATTCAAATGTTCACACATATCCAGCACCACCCTGCCCCCTCATCCCATATTCCTAAAATTGTTTTAAACAGCTCGAATGGTAGAGAGGTTCCATGTGAGGAGGCTACGTAGCTAGATCAGAATTGTCCGATGAATAAGACACGGGCTTGGCCTGGAGTTCCCCCGGCTCAGGTGCTGGCTGATGAGTGTTATGAAGCGGACAGGAGACAGAGGTAAGGAAACGTTAGGGTGTTTATTAAATGACAACAAGGAGCACATGAAGGATAGCCAGGAGGATCAGGAATGATGTTGGGGTCTTTTCCTCCGTGGCTGGGTAATAGGAATACACGAGGATGGACAGCACACACCAGATACAGCTGACAGAGGATGACACAGACTTGGAAGGACTGGAAGACAGGACGATTCGGGAGGACCAGGAAGACTAGGAGGAATACAAAGAGAACAGGTAAGTAAATCGTTTGTTTTAGCTGAGGATGACTACGCTGAGTGGTCGCTCAGTTGTCCGCTTTCGTCGAGACGAGCCCGGACAATGAGCGACTGGAGTGCTGTGCTTTTATCTGGTGCTCGTGAATGTGATGCAGCTGTGTGCTCATTAGAAGTCAGGTGATGGTGATCTTCGTGAGTGGGGGTCGTGAGAGCCTGACCAATCCATGACAGTACCCCCCTCCCCAGGGCCCGCTCCTGAGGGCCGACACCTCCGACGCCGTGGTGGTCTCCCTCTGCCTCTAGGCGCTGGGAACTCAGGGTGGCTCTCATGAAACTCCACCATGAGACTAGGATCGAGAATATCAGCTCTGGGAACCCATGTCCTTTCTTCGGGGCCGTACCCTTCCCAGTCCACCAGGTACTCCAACTGGCCACCACGACGTCGGGAACGCAAGATCTCCTTCACTGCGTAGACGGCTCCTTCTTCTAGGAGCAGTGGAGGAGGGGGTTCCTCTTCGTGGTCAGGCTCTGTGGAGGGAAGAACAGGATCGTGATAGGGTTTCAGGAGTGATACGTGGAATGTAGGGTGAATACGGTAGTGAGAGGGTAATTGTAGTTTGTAGGTGACGGGGTTAACCTGTTCCACGATGGTGAAGGGACCAACAAATCGGGGACTTAACTTGCGAGAGGGCAGTCGCATGCGTATGTCCCGGGTGGATAGCCACACCTTTTGTCCGGGTGTGTATCTGGGTTCTTCAGACCTTCTCCTATCGGCGGTTACCTTGCTTCGACGGACTGCCCTCTGCAGATGTTGATGAGCCTCGTCCCAGACTCTCTCGCTCTCCCGGAACCAGTGATCCACTGCGGGGACATCAGATGGTTCGCCATCCCAGGGAAAGAGCGGTGGTTGGAAGCCCAGGACGCACTGGAATGGCGTGAGTCCGGTGGAGGGTTGCCGCAGTGAATTTTGGGCATATTCTGCCCAGCCCAAATACTGGCTCCAGGAGTTCTGGTGACCACTGCAGAAGGTCCTCAGGAACCGTCCCACCTCCTGAATCTTCCTCTCTGTCTGCCCGTTGGTTTGGGGATGATATCCAGAAGAGAGGCTGACGGCCACACCTAGGAGCTTGAAGAAGGCTTTCCATAGACGTGAGATGAACTGTGGACCTCTGTCCGACACAATATCTTCTGGAATACCAAATGACCTGAAGACTTGATTAAAGATATTGTCGGCAGTTTCAAAGGCTGTGGGAAGACCTTTCAGAGGGATTAGTTTGACAAACTTTGAGAATCTATCTACTATGACTAGAATACAGGTATTACCTTCTGACGAAGGGAGGTCAGTGATAAAGTCCACTCCTAGGTGTGACCAGGGACGGTTCGGAATCGGCAAGGGATGGAGCTTTCCAGCGGGTAGATGACGTGGGCTCTTGGATTGGGCACAGTCCTTACAGCCCTGAACATATTGCCTCACATCCCTTGCCATGTTTGGCCACCAGAATCGTTGGGATACTAGCGAGAGAGTATTGTTGATCCCTGGATGTCCAGTGCCTAGCGAGGTATGTAAGGAGTGGATCAGATCTACCCGGTGTTCAGGTGGTATGAACTGCCGATGAGGAGGGCATCCCGGCGGAGCAGGGGCTTCCGGAGTGGCAACGACTGGAGGAGCGTTCCAGGTGATCGGACAAATGGAGATGTGTTCGGGAAGAATCTTCGTTGGGAGTTCTTCATGATCGTGATGCTCGTGTAAACGAGAGAGAGCGTCTGCTCTTAGATTCTTGGGTCCTGGACGATAGGAAATGGAGAAATCAAAACGTGAGAAGAAAAGTGACCATCTGGCTTGACGTGGACATAGTCTCTTGGCCTCTTTGATGTATTGGAGGTTTTTGTGATCTGTGATCACCTGGAACGGATGTTTGGCTCCCTCCAACCAGTGACGCCACTCCTCCAAGGCTAGCTTGATTGCTAGAAGCTCCCTGTCTCCTATGCTGTAATTCTGCTCCGCCGGGCTCAACTTCCGAGAGAAATAGGCACAGGGATGCAGTCGGGGCGGTGTATCATGATGTTGAGATAATACTGCCCCGACGCCGGTGGTGGATGCGTCCACTTCCACCACGAAAGGAAGATTTGGGTCAGGATGAGTCAGGAGTGGGGCCCTTGTGAACTCCTTCTTAAGAAGGCGGAAGGCTGCGGCTGCTTCTTTGGTCCACTCCAGTCCTTTGGGTTTACCCTTGAGGAGATTAGTGAGAGGTGATGTAATCCTGCTGTAGTCCTTGATAAACCGTCTATAAAAGTTAGCAAACCCAAGAAACCTCTGGAGCTCCTTAATGGAAGTGGGTTCTGACCAGGATAGAAAAGCCTCAATTTTCTTCCCATCCATACGTATACCGGTTTGGTCAATGATGTATCCCAAGAAATGAATCGACTTCTGGTGGAATGAGCATTTCTCCGCTTTGAGGTAGAGGTGATGTTCTCTCAATGTGTGTAGGACCTCCGCAACGTGTTGGCGATGTTCGGCCTCACTCCGGGAGTAAATGAGGATGTCATCTATGTACACTATTACACAGTGGTGAAGAAACTCCCGGAGGACTTCATGAATGAAGTTTTGGAATACGGAGGGGGCGTTGACCAGACCGTAAGGCATGACCTCATATTCATAGTGGCCAGTAGGGGTCACGAATGCTGTCTTCCATTGGTCCCCCTCACGTATTCTTATCAGATTATACGCGCTGCGGAGGTCCAATTTAGTGAAGACTTTAGCTTCTCGGAGCTGTTCCAAAGCGGCTGGTACCAGAGGAAGGGGATATCGGTATTTTACTGTACCGTTATTTAGGACCCTGTAGTCGATGCATGGACGCAGCCCTCCGTCCTTCTTGGCCACAAAGAAGAAGCTTGAGGCGGCTGGTGATTTTGAGTGACGTATGTACCCCTGACTCAGAGCTTCCCTTATGTAATCTTCCATTGCCTGATTCTCTGGAAGCGAGAGCGGGTAGATCCTACCTCTTGGCAACTGGGCATCTGGAACTAGGTCGATCGCGCAGTCCCATGGCCGATGCGGCGGTAGCTGGGAAGCTCTCTTGGGGCAGAAGACATCATGAAAGGAGCTGTACTCCTTAGGAATGTGGATAGACTGCTTCTCAGGAGGGCTCTCGACCGATGTTGCAAACAAAGAAATGGGGTTCCGACCTTGAAGAGGGAGATTTGGAAAACAGGCAGGTGTACATCCAGATCCCCATTTCTTTATCTCTCCTGTGCCCCAAGAGATGATGGGATCGTGCTTCACCAGCCACGGGCGCCCTAGAATGATGTCCATATTTGCACCCTCCAGAACCAGAAATTGAATCCTCTCTTGATGTAACAACCCCACTTGAAGAAGGATGTCTTCGCATTGTCGATGGATACGGGTCGAAGATCGAGTGCACTGGGTTATCGGTTGTATCTGGTATATATGCGAGGACGCTTCAGTACGGAGGTGGAGTTGACGACAGAGGGATTGGGAGATGAAGTTCCCTGCTGACCCGGAGTCGATGAGGGCTGTGACAAGGAGAGAAATAGAGGCAGTAGTTATTTGTACGGTGGTAGTAAGTGGTTTACATTGTTCAATATTCGTACTGAATACACTCACTGAAGTCCGAATGGGACGAAGGGGACACTCCATACGGGTGTGTCCACTGACACCGCAGTATAGACACAGACCCCGGGTCAGCCTCCTCTGTCGTTCCGCTGATGTCAGTCTTCCAGACTCTATTATCATGGGTTCTGGTTCTGGAGAGGCTGTTGACTCAGGCGATTGGAGGAGTGCAGACGAGGGGGTGATGGTGTCCTGTTGATAGGAACGGAGACGATCGGAACATCGGAGAGAATGTTGGATGAATCTCTCCAGACCCATTGTATCATCTAATGTGGCCAGTTGGATTCGGAGAGTGGGTTCCAAGCCGAGCCGGTACGTGGTCAACAACGATCTCTCATTCCATCCACTTGCAGCTGCTAGAGTGCGAAACCGGAGAGCATATTCCTGTGTAGATAGAGTACCTTGCTTTAGATGATACAGCTGCTCTCCAGCGGCTACTTCCCCATCAGAACGTCCAAACACCTCTTTGAAATACTCCGTGAAGGTAGTGATGGAATTCATGACCGGCCCGGCTTGGTTCCAGATCGTCTCAGCCCATTTAAGTGCAGGTCCAGAGAGTAGAGATACGATGTAGGCGATCTTCGACTTATCTGTGGGATATAGAGAAGGTTGCATTTCGAATATGAGGGAACATTGTAACAGAAAACCATTGCACTCCCCCGCTCCGCCTGAGTAGGGCGCTGGTCGGGCCATGGGACTGGAAGGAAGGGCCGAAGAAGAAACTGTGGAGGCGGAAGTGCTCGGTGCTGGTGGTGCGTTGGAAAGTGGAGCTGGTGGCTGTAGAATCCGCTTCAACTGGTCCACCAGCTCTTGAAGGTGATCGGGGGTGCTCATGTTGTCGTCGTTATGGGTCCGGGCTTCTGTTATGAAGCGGACAGGAGACAGAGGTAAGGAAACGTTAGGGTGTTTATTAAATGACAACAAGGAGCACATGAAGGATAGCCAGGAGGATCAGGAATGATGTTGGGGTCTTTTCCTCCGTGGCTGGGTAATAGGAATACACGAGGATGGACAGCACACACCAGATACAGCTGACAGAGGATGACACAGACTTGGAAGGACTGGAAGACAGGACGATTCGGGAGGACCAGGAAGACTAGGAGGAATACAAAGAGAACAGGTAAGTAAATCGTTTGTTTTAGCTGAGGATGACTACGCTGAGTGGTCGCTCAGTTGTCCGCTTTCGTCGAGACGAGCCCGGACAATGAGCGACTGGAGTGCTGTGCTTTTATCTGGTGCTCGTGAATGTGATGCAGCTGTGTGCTCATTAGAAGTCAGGTGATGGTGATCTTCGTGAGTGGGGGTCGTGAGAGCCTGACCAATCCATGACAATGAGACTGCAGTCTCCGCCCCGTGTGGGGAAGCACTATTTGTCTCATTAGCTTTAGGCCTTTTGGCAAATGTCTCAATTAAATGTAGAGTTTACTCATTTTGAACCTTGTTTTAAACAATAGCTGTCTGAATTGTAAATTTTTGTGTGCGGAAAAAACGCCAGCAATACTAAAGCCAATAGATTTCTATTCCCATCTCGCAACATGCAAGTACACACTTTAAAACACACAAATGCACACCTTTATTTATTCTCATTCTTTATTATTTTGTCAATATATCATAGTGTATACTGTTTAATAATCCATTTAAATTATGTTAAAAAAATAAGCGGCAATAATTCACACCCTCTCATGGTTAGCACGCACAAAGCGTACAGCCTTACGGCTACAGGTGCCACTGCTTGTAATAAACATGTTTGATCCTGTTTCTTATGTTGAACACAAAAGAAGATATTGCTAAGAATGCTGGAAAGCTGTATCCATTGACTTCCATAGCATTTGTTTTGTCCTGCTAAAAAAGTCATAGTATATATATATATATATATATATATATATATATATATATATATATATATATATATATATATATATATATATATATATATATATATATACAGGGCTTGACATTAACTTTTTTGATCACTAGCCACTCGCCATTTTCACTTGCCACAATTTTGTTGTTGTGAAAATATATTTTTATACACATCTCCACATGCCTCCTCATTCATTACACTTTTTGTGTGTCGTGTATGAGCTTGCTCAATAATCATGAGAAAATGAGTCATGGTTTCAAATTATTACAACTAGTTTTTATTTCACATAATTTTCAGAGCTCAAAATGAAGGATTTAACAAATTTATCTCTGACCACACTAAACATAAACAATTATTTCTTAGCCACAAATTTTAAATGTGCCAAAACAAGCAAAATATAGCTGTATACTATACTTTTTTTTTAACAAAACATAATCTGTCCTGGCTAAAGGTCCCAGATCACCATTTAACTACACATAAATGGGTAGTTAATCTCCCATTAAAGCAATGTTATTGTAAAAACTTATAATTGAACCATATTAACGCAAAAGAAAGCAGGTAAAAAAACATACCATGTGTTATAATGAAAGGATGATCACACACACATGGTTATCGTTAGACCCATAAATAATCTTTTCAAAGAATATTTGAAGCAAAAGCAACCGGTGCTGCTTACAAAATAACAAATCTGGAACTCTTGAAAGCAGCAAGACTGTGGGTGCATGTTCATCACTTTTTGTCTAGTCTATTTGAAAGAGAACCACATCAGTTGTGTTTCTAGGCACAGTTGCTTCATGCAAGGAAACGGGAGTGCGCACGCGTTTTAAACAGTCGTATTCATCACCTCAGCTGTTAGCGCGAGTGATTTTCCCTTTCATTGCGAACACAATTATTTTTGTCAGTCGTGTTGCTTCTCAATTCTAAGATCGCCTTTGCATGCATATTGGACCATCCTTATTGTCGAACCCTGCTTTTAAGAATTATCATCTGGGAAAATTATTTTCAACCAGCCAAAGTGGCTAGTGGGAGTGTCTGTCTTGCCCACCACCTCTGAAATCTACCCACATTAGGTGCATTGGCAGGTGTTAATATCAAGCCCAGTATATAATATATATATATATATATATATATATATATATATATATATATATATATATATATATATATATATATATATAAATATATATATAAAAAAAAAAAAAAATATATATATATATATATATATATATATATATATATATATATATATATATATATATACCACAATATATATATATATATATATATATATATATTTTTTTTTTTTTTTTTTTTTTGTGATGAGTATACTGATGCTACGTCGCCATGGTCCCAAATTCACCCCAGCTGTCACCTAAACCAAGTGTCAACCAAGTGTGAGCTTCATTTCACCCGAATGACTCCAGTGCTAATATTTGTGTCTTCCTCTCTTTTCCTCAGCGGCCTTGAGCAGCTGACCGTTTTCCCCATCACACACCCCGCCACGGTCTCACTCTCTCCCCGGGACACCAGCACACTTCCCGGACAGAAGAAGAGCACATTGACACCTCCTCTACACTACAAATTTGTTTATAAATAAATCACCTTCCTTGGCAAAGTTGTGACACAACCACCTGCTTGAGTGTGACAAACCGTGCAAAATCTAAATTAAATACCCTCAACAAAAACATCAAACTTAGAAAATAACATCGGCGCTGATATGTCAAAACCTTCCTTGACCAAACAATGTGACATTTTTACCCGAGGACGTAAGACCACTGTTAAAACTTCGACGAGTGCATCAAGTGAAGTGGAAGATAGCGCCACACACATGGAGAATTTAACTGAAGTTTTAAGTTAACTGAAATCACTCAGAGCAGATATTGGAACCAAGCTGGACAATATTGACAGTCGATTAATCAATATGGCTAGCTCAATGTCAGCGCTGGAGAGTAAAGTGTCAGAGATGAAACGCGATGTCTCTTCCAATGCCACTCGTGTCGAAGAAGCCAAAGGACGCATTCATGATACGGAAAGAGCACTTGACAAAGCAGAGGCTGCTCTCGATTTGGCTACTAAACGCATTACTTATCTTGAATCAAAGACAGACGATCTGGAAAATCGAGGCAGAAGGAAAAACCTCCGGCTTCATGGAATTCGGGAAGGTGCCGAAGGCCAAAAGTCTCTTCTTGAGTTTGTAAGTGCCAAGCTACAGCAGTGGCTCGGGTTGAATCCTGACAAGACGTTGACTTTGCAATGGGTTCACCGCACGCTAGCACCTGAAAAGCCTAATAGAAACAGAGCAATCCTCATCCGCTTTTTAAAGTTTCAAGAAAAGGAATTCGTTTACCGTGAATCAAGGAAGCGAGACATCACTTACGATGGGGCAAAGATCTTTTTCTCACAGGATCTTTCGGCGGAGACGGTGCGCATCCGACGAGGATTCAACCCAGTCACAAAATTATTTGTGGATATCAACGCTTTCCAAAAGTTTCAACATAATCCTTGCAAGCTGAGAGTGTTGTATGATGGCAAGATTCATCTCATTGCGACGCCGCAAGAAGCTGAGAAATTCTACAAAGGCATCCCACAGCCAAGGAATTGTTAACTGTTACTTGCTGGACTAAACAAATACTTTGCAGAAATATTCCACCAGTCGTGGACGATCGACATAGATGTTACAGTAGGGTTGTGTTAAATAAATAACGTTATTAAAGTAGTTGTTTAAGTTAATAACGTTACAATGTATAAAGGTAGTTAATAAGTCAGTTGGGTGTATAATCTAATAGGATTGTATTAGTTTTTTTTTTTTGTTGGTTTAATATTCAAAGGGTATTGTTCTATATGTTGAAACTACACTTTATTATATTTGGTAATACATGTAAAAAGTTCAAATGATTTTGCACGGTTGACAGCGATAGGCTGGGCTACACAGACTAGTTGCTCCTCGAAGATTGTGGATCATCGTCCCCAGCGTTTCCAATCAAGGGAAGGGTTAGGCATTTTAGTTGAAAATGCCAGAGTTAAAAATGTAAGGGGGAGGGAATCGTTTGCACTCACACCACTTTTTACATTTATTATTTTATCTATTTTTTTCTTTCTACTTTTATATACTTTATATTTTGCAATGACTATAACCTATGGATAAAACAAAACAAAGTAGTACTTTAGAAAATTTTAGAATTACAGGTTGGAATGTCCGGGGGATAAAAAAATTTATAAAACTAAAATTAGTGCTGAATAGACTAATTTATCTCAAATCTAAAATAGTTTTTTTTTTTTTGCAGGAGACACGTTTAACTGCGTCTGATATCCATAGCTTGAGTAGAAGATTTCATGCAACCTTTAACTCACATGCAAAGGATGTAGCTATTTCTATTCATAAATCTCTATCATTACAAGTAACTAAAACTATTTAAGACCCTTCAGGAAAATATATTATTGTTCATGGAAATATTTTAAAACAAAAAATAAACTTAATAAATATTTATGGTCCCAATGATAATACTCCCTTTTTTGAGAAAGTTTTTCTGACTGTGTCTGCATTAGAGGGATTCAATATAATTGGAGAAGATTTTAATTGTACACTCGATCCAAAACTGGATAGATCCATTCAAATCAATACAACTCATATTCTAAATAGGAAAATGTTAATTGGCTATATGAAAGATTTAAGCTTAATTGAAATCTGGAGAAGATTAAACCCAAGTAAAACAGAACATTCTTGCTACTCAAGTACATATAAAACCCATTCAAGGATTGATTATTTTATTATATCAGTGTAACTTTTGCCAGACATAAAGAAATGCTGGTATAACAGTATAGTAATTGCATTTTGCATTTGGAAATTCATTTAGGTAAAGTTGAATTTCATCCTAGATGGAGGTTACAAACCTTTTTGTTAAAGGACCCAGATTTTATTACATTTGTAGAAAAGAGTATTGACCAATATTTTGAATTAAACACAGATGAAACTACAGCTAATATTAAATGGTAAGCTTTCAAGGCCTATATAAGGGGAGAAATTATAAGTTACACAAGCGCCAAAACGAAACAACAAAATCAAGAATTGCAGTTACTAGAAGACCAAATTAAAAAATATGAAATTGAAATTAGTATTGATAATAACCCTGACAAATTACATAATTTAGCTTTCATGAGAGCCAATTATGATAAGCTAGCAATTGAAAAAGTGGCAAAAAGTCTTTTGTGGGCCGCCAAGTAAATGTATTACGATCAAGGGGAAAAAGCTGGTAAATTATTAGCATGGAGGATAAGGAAAATGCAATCTGAAAGGACAATTAATATGAACGGTTTAGTGATTTTTATCAAACCCTATATAAATCTGAAAGTAATAAAAATATTAATGTGAAAAAACAGTTTCTTGATCAGTTACAATTCCAGACCTTATCAGAGGACACTAAAACAACACTAGTCCAGTAACTGTAGAAGATCATAGTGAAGCTATTAGTGATATGAATAGTGGCAAAGCACCAGGACCGGATGGTCTTCCTATTCAATTCTATAAAACATTAAAAAAAAATTTTTTTGAGGCCCTTATTAGATATGTATGAAGAATCGTTTAAAGTAGGAATGCTTCCCGGCTCATTAAGATTAGCAATAATAACTTTAATATTAAAACATAATAAACCTCCAACCGAATGTTTGTCTTACAGACCACTCAGCTTAATGAGATGTGAGATAAAAATGTGAGATATAAAGATACTTTGCAAAATACTTTCTAGAGGACTAGACCAGTAAATTGAGTCAGTTAATTGCTGATGATCAACAAGGTTTTATACAAAAAAGACAGGGATACCATAATATCAGAAGGGTCTTGAATATATTATATAAGAAACATAATGAGAAAAATACAGCAATGCTATCAATAGATGCATGCCAAGCATTTGACCGGATAGAATGGGACTATCTTTTTGAAGTGCTCCCAAGATTTGGACTCGGTGAAACATTTCTTAAATGGATTCGGCTTTTATATACAAACCAAACTGTTGAAATACTAACTAATAATATAATTTAAAAACCTTTTACAGCGATCTACCCGTCAAGGATGCCCCTTGTCCCCACTGTTGTTTGTACTGGCAGTTGAGCCTTTAGCTATGTCAGTAAGAACAAATCCAGAGATATCAGGTTTTACAATTGGGAGGAAAGATCACTGCGTTTCTTTATTTGTCAATGACATAATATTATTTATGACAGATTTGTTAAATACTATTCCTAAAATTATGAAACTAATTGAAAACTTTGGACTTGTTTCTGGATATAAAATTAACAACTCAAAGTCAGAATTATTATTTCTAAATGAAGAAGAAAGACATAAGCCCATACTAAAGATTCCATTTAGAGTAACTACTGATGGTTTAAGATATTTTGGTGTTAAAATTTTCCCTGACCTTAATAAAATAGTATCAATAAACTATGATCCCCTTATGTACGGAACCAATGAAGTATTTCAAAAATGTTCAAATTTACCAATATCGATGATTGGATGAATTAATATAATCAAATTTATTTATTCCTGGTAATAAAGATGGAGGTTTCAAGTTGTGGAATACAAGAGGCATCCAAAGTACAAAAGAGATTTGTATGAAGATGGGATTTTACTTTCCTTTGAGCTTTTATGTAAAAAATATATATTTCCTAAAAAACATTTCTTTAAATACCTTCAATTGAAGAGTTACATGTCATCAAAAGAAACAGATTATTTGTATACCATCTTTATCAAAATTAGAGCAAATAACTATCCAAAATTTAGAAGGAAGAGGTCATGTTTTTATATATTACAATTTTATGGTCACACATAGTAATGAATCAACATGGGATAAATTAAATGCCTGGAAAGCAGATATGCAAGAAGATATAGATGAGGCAGACTGGAATTATGCTTGCTTGAAAGCTCAAGCAAAAACAATAAATACCAGGTTTAAACTACTTCAATATAAATGGTTAATGATAATGTATATAACCCCTGTAAAACGTCATCATATGTCTGCTAATATTCCTGATAAGTGCTTTAAATGTTTAGATAATAAAGGTACACTATATCACTGCCTCTGGCAATGTCCTAAAATACAAAAGTTTTGGAAAGAGATAACTGAATGTATGTCAGACATGTTTAATAATAAAATCCCTTTAAATCCCAAGCTCTGTATTCTTGGTTTGTATCCTCTGGAACTTACAATTGGAAATACAAAATTTTTGGATTGTGGATTCCTTCAAGTTAGAAGGGCTATTGCATTATACTGGAAACACATGGATGCTCCATCCATAGAAATGTGGAAAAAAGAAATATTGAACTGTATTGGACTGGAGAGACTAACTTATATCATCAAAGGCAAGCAGAAGGACTTTGACTATCTTTGGGAAGCATATATGAATATTATGTAAATTAAGTGTTTGTAAACATTTTTTTCACATTTTTTTTCAGTTGTATTATTGCTTTTGTTATTTTGTCATATATATAATTTATGTATTATAATTTTTTTTTTTTTATTGTTTTTACTCATGTTATTTGAATGTGTGTATGTATATGTGCATATACATATATAAGAAAGGTGTAGATATGTGCTGTGTAGGCTGCATTGTTGTTGTATGCCTAGTTGATGGGGAGAAAAGGGGAAAAAAATCAATAAACATATTGGAGAAAAACTTGCCTAATTACCCTAACCTGCCTAGTTAACCTTATCAGCCTTTAGCCTTTAAATGTCACGTTAAGCTGTATAAAAGTGTATTGAAAAATATCTAGTAAAATATTATTTACTGTCATCATGGCAAAGATAAAATAAATCAGTTATTAAAAATGAGTTATTAAAACTATTATGTTTAGAAATGTGTTGAAAAAAAATCTACTCTCCGTTAAACAGAAATTGGGGAAAAAAATAAACTGGGGGCTAATAATTCTGACTTCAACTGTATATATATATATATATATGGAAAGATTTTTATCACCAAAACAACATGGCCGAAACAGTATTTTGCACTTCACTGCACTTGATCCGCAATATATTGATACGATGCGGAAATAAAAGAGAACGCACATGATATGATCCAGACTGTGATGGATGTGGAAAGACTTTCCCATCGCACATGCAAGCAGAGCTCAAGCAGCACAAAGGTAGCGCAGAAGCAGCATGCAGGTGTTTGTCTTTCACATCGGCTGCATCAGTAATGCAAACCTGATCAATGTTTTTTTCCCAGATAAATCTATCTCTGTTTATTCTAGTAACCTATCTTTATATATCAATACACGTTCTATTTTTACTTTTCATCTGTAACTCGCTTCTCAAGCTTTATGAGAAGTGCCATTCATGTTCATGCATGATGTAGGCCTAGTTATAATAATGTTTAAACAATATAGTCATAATGATATTATACATGATCAAACTAGTGTGCAACTTAAGCAAAACTAATACAAAAACTGTTTTAAATTTGGTTTTGTAGTTCGGGCCCAAACAAATATTTGTTGCATGTTTTACAAGTTTAAGTTTATTTGATAGACAATATAAAAATCAATGGATATTATCAATGCATTTATTGAGTAAAATAAATTTGCTACCTTTTACTGTAATAAGGTTAGTACACAGTTATAGCCATACATGCATATATATATAATATTTAAAAGATGTCAAATGATCAGGAGCACTGGTTGTTGTCAGACTCCTTGTGCAAACAGAAATCACTCTGAATCATTACAATTAATAGCAAAATGTATTTGAAAACATACAACATACTTTTGAAAATTGAGTCATACTTCTGTGGTCATTTTAGTTATAGTAACCTAAAAGTAATACAAAGGAAGTGTAACACATTTCTGAGACATCAATATTGTAATGTAAATTATTACAAAAAAAAACAAAAAGAGAGAAACTATTAATATATTATGTATTACATTTTGGAAGTAACTTGCCCAACTGTGTTCGTAACAATGGTAATGTTCATTAGAACCAGGATTAGATGTTAACAGGGACTTGGAACAAAATTGTCTATGCAAAATTTAGCTAACATAGCAGATTTTGCATTAGAATTTGGACATTTGTATAAATTATTAAATAGGATAATCTGTAAAATATTTTCAAAAATTATGTAATTTTTGGTCATTGTGGTCCTTCATTTTTAAAGCTGTTTAATCAAATAAAAACAACTAATTGGAGATTTATATCTCCTTGTCCCTTTTGAGAAATAGTTACTCTTTACTCATGAGTATATTTTTAATGACTTAATTTTTACATTTACTTGAGTAGATTTATAGACATGTAACTTTACTTTTACTTAAGTATTTTTTTTTTTTATGAATTATCAGTACTTTTTACTTGAGTAGAAGAGTTTATTACTCTTTCATTTTATTTGCTCTTTTTTTTGCCAAAGGAGAAGTAATGTTTAGGAAAGAGTGCAAGAATGTGTCGAAGTCTATCCTGGGCCTTTTTCTTCAGATTCAAGAGGTTTTGTTGTTTTATTACATGGCACATTTAAGTCTGAGTAAAATCCATCCCTACAGTACTCTTAGCATACAGCTGTGACAGTCTCTTGCTAATATTAGTGCTATGACAATGAAAACTATAGCCTGGAGCTACACTTTAGTATACCCCTTATTCCCTGTATGTTTATCTATCTGAATAGCTTGTGGCAATTATTGTGATAAAATACCTGTTAATGCTGTAATAGACCCTATAATAAGCAATAATGCTACAGGTGTAAGTTAACTAATGAAATACTTTACTTTTAACTACCTTGATGCATGCAAGCATAATATTAGCACCACTATTTGTAGATGTAGGGTGCCAGTGGTTTAAATTAGCTTAATAGGAAATGGAACTTCCTCGGGTTGGCAAACGCATATTTGCATTTTAGAACATTATACATAAAAGTGTACTCGACATACATATTTAATTGTACTGATAAGACAAACACAGATTTGAAAACTGTAAAGGATCTATTTTTGTTTGTATACATACATAAATACAACAAAACAATATGTTTTTTGTAAAATTAGTAAAATAGACAGTGTGTGCTTTCTCTTCCTGTGTCATCAGGCAACTTGACAGGCAAAAGCATCAGAAAATAGCAAAAACAAAAAATACCAGCTGATTCTCCATGAATATTTGTCTCACATACATATGTGCACTCTTAACCGAGCCAAGTCTTTTTGAACCCAATTGCTATCTGATTTAGTAATCCATACAAAAAGTACACAAACCACACATTTTTCATCTGAGCTCATTTTCCCGCTAATCAGTTTCCACCTTTGGCATTTAAACACAAATCATGAAGATAGCCAGAACTCCCACAAACAAACAGCAGCTCTGCATCGTTAGAAATTCATTTCATTTTCATTGTCAATAAATTATAGTGATGTTCGATACCACATATTTTCTTTCTGATCCAATACTGAGTATAATTCAGGCTAATATGGACAATAGAGCTTGGGAACATGTTGTAAGCAATGCAGTGCATTCTGGGTGTTAAGATCAAGGGAGCCTAGCAAATGCCTAGCTAATATGTGTAATTTAATGTAAATTTAAACCTAAAGATTGTGCCTGAGCCTTAATTATGAGGAAAGCTATTTGAAAGTTAAATTCCCTGTGAAATCATAATGAACGTTTTTTTGGTTTTTAGTATCATTGTGTTAGTATATAAATGTCTATCTAAACAGATATCCGATCTTAAAATACCACATAATACGCAAATTTAGCTAGGTATTTAATATAGCATAATGTTATTTTTGCTACAAAAATGTTTTTCAGCAAACAACTTCTATTATGTGTATGCTTACTGGAGGATATATGAAGAAATAATTTATTATTTTTTTTAAATGGGAAAGTGCCATTCACTTTAATCCGTGTAGCGATCTTAACATTCTCTTTAATATTGCAGTAAAATGACTAAAACCAATTTCATTTAGCAAACGGTAACTGTAAACACAAATCTATTGAAATGATGAGCCAACATAAAGAACAGATTTTTGTTAGCGTATGAAACTCCAAAAATGTATAGCTTATGCAACAAATAAACAGGATATTCTGCTTAATAATGCTTTAATGCATTTAATACATGATATTTAACACATCTGGATCTCCATTTATCAGAGATGCATTATAGTTTCAACTCTCTAATTATATGCACTTGATGCAGCTAATCAAGTCATTCAGGCTTATTTGAAAACTTAAATGACGTGTTGTAAAACGTTCAGTGAGAATATTCAGTTAAAAAGATAAAAGCATGCACAAATTCTTTTAGTGCTAAAGAAACATGTCCGATTGTTATAAATCATCAAAGAGCAAACATTTTTGTCTCAAATAAATACTATGCTTTAAAAAAAACTTTTTATACATCAAAAATCCTGAAAAATATGAAGTTTATTTTAAATGTTTTATATTTAAAATAATCAGCTTGAGCAAAGAATCAGTACAGTGGATTTTTTTTTCTGAAAGATCATGTGACACTATTAATTATATACAATATATTAATTTCACAGTATTATTATTTGACTGCATTAATTAAATAAACAAAGGTGACGCTGTCAGAAGAGACTTTACCAACCCAAAACCTTTGAAACAGTAGTGTATGTTTAAGATTTTACTTAGCAGTCCTATTGTACTTTGGAGAGATTGTCTGACAGGAGGATCACTTCAGCTCAGCAGAATGTTCAGCCACATACAAAGCCAAATATTTATATATTTTATATTTCAAGGTTTATAAAAAAAGAAACAAGCTAAAGCAAATTTAAAATGCAGAAAAAAAGAATATAAAACAATTGTAATACTGCTGTGATAACAGAAAAGAAATGTTCAATTTAATGACACAACATGCCCCAAACTAAGCATGTTCAAATGGTTAATTTTCCTGAATGACAACTGCTTGTTGTACGAAAACTAACTGTTAAGGAATCAGGTTAATATAAAATTATCATTTAATAAAAAATTGACGTGTTTATTTTGTGTCTGGCACATTAAATAGTGCATTTTTAATGTGTGAACAACAGCATACAAAATTATCAACAGAATGTGGATATATCGTCAAATTTTCTCGCACAGTTGCGTTTCCAGTAACATAGAAAAACAGAATACAGGCCAACTAAATAAAAATAATAAAATAATGAGAGCTGGACTAAATATTTTCACTTAAATTTATATAAGGCCACAAAATGGAAACTCTGACTGACTGACTGAATGCTTTTTAATAACTGACTAGTCATGGGCAGGTATAAGTTTCTGACAGTATGATAACCTTAGATAAAAATATCACAGTTGCACGGTATTGTGATAATTGCTCTAAAATATGTTCTTTTAAATCTCTGGGTAAAAAACAGCAACTTTTGTCCCCATTTAACATCATATATTTACCTTAAAGAAACATTTCAATATTTTGGAACAGTAAACATGCCAGGCTAAATAATAATTGAATTGAATATCTTCATCAGTTTCAAAACACTGATTTCTTTACAACGTGTAAAGGCATAAGTATAAGGGATGAGATAAACTCTGGGTTTTCCGTTTCAAAATGGCAGGTTTGTTAAACTCAAGAAAGCAGGGTAAGTCAAGCCTGTTTCTGAAAGAGAGGTAACTTTAACTCAGTCAGTTACTGTGGTAACTTACTCTGTGAACCTAACCTGGTCAGGAGCAGGTTTTATTCTCTAACCTCTGAGATTATGTCAGTCTCCTCCCCTTTTTTAAAGATGAAGAGGTATTTTCTCGCCTTAGCCTTACGTTTCCACCCACCTATTTTAATGCTCATTTTGGAGATGCGCATAAAAATGATTGATGGAAACGTCATGATGCACATAACTTTTGAAAACACGTATAAAAACCTATGCGCATAACTGAGTTGGATAAATTTGTATTCAATAGAAAAGATGCGATGTAAACTACGATGTAAACACTTTTACTGAACAGTATGTACATAAAAAAAGGTTTGTTATAAGAGACCATATGATGATGAAATTATGTGTGAATGGACAATTCAGCAGGCCGAGCACACTGTAACACATCTTAAATGTTGTTTTGGTCATTCATTCTAAAATGCCTTAACCATTTCAGTATTAATGTTATTATATTATTAATGACCTCAAGAGCGTCTGGAGCTTGTCAAGAGCGTCTGTTCTCCGCGTCTCATGGCTTCAAGTGTTGATTTTGTTCTCTTTGACTCTTTGGATGGAAACACTGCTTTATTCGCACATCTGCGTTATTCCAGTTTTGCACATAAATTTAAGTAATATATTTTGATGGAAACATGGCTATTGCCTACATTTCAGCTACACAAAGAACAAAGTCACGTACGAGAATGGCTTGTCCTTTTTTAATGAATAATTAGCATAAATTCACTGACCTTCGACAGGGACATGTACTGTAACTAGATTAATGGGATTATTCTTTCTAAAAACTATTGTTTAATACTACTTACATTCTAAATGTCATATCAACCTCTATCACTTGATCAATAAAAAAGGCAGACACACACAAGTGCACTTTTAAATCTATTAAAACTGATCAATGTGTGTAAAATTTTTAGAAACGTCACACATAACATTACTTATTTTATTATACTTAAATATTTAAATACTTTAGATGTAAAATTACGCATTAACTTGTGCAGCTGTTTTCCCACGCTAACTGTCTCTGTATCACTGATGCAGTTGCTTTGTATCACTGATGGTGTTGCTTTTTAAAATATATGGTCATATTTGTTATAAATTTGCATGAGCACATCAAGTTCAGCTGGAGACAGAATGATCTCTTTTTTTAAGATGTTGCCATAGTCACTCGTAATATCTGCGCTCCATTGATAATTTAAGTTGATTGATCTAACTCAGATCCGCTTTTCTGAAACCGATAACTGAGTTTTTAATCTCTCGGTAAATCAACTCAGAGTTCAAGTTTAAACTGCGAGTTGGTTGAACCTCCTGTTACGTTTGCTTCCGGAACGTATTTTGGATATGTGTGTGCGTTTGTTTGTATGTGGGTGTGTCGTTTCATGCGTGTGTTACAGGTACGAATGGCATTGGAGGATCCGCATTTCATGCTGATGACGTTGGCCGCTGACGCTGGGTTTGCGCCACCAATCGCTGGTCGGCGTAGCGTTAAAAAGCCCAGCCCAAACTGCAATGGCGATCTCTCTCTCTTTCCATCTCTCGCTCCTTCTCGCTCTTACTCTTTCTGTGGGTCTCTGTGAGGACAGTCTCTCTTGCGAGGGCTAGTCTGAGAGAATGTGCTTTGCTTGTGTTTAATTCTCTTGTCTACAGTTTTGAGATCTGAAAGTGCAAAGTGTTTGCTTGTGAACTTGTCCAGTTAACTGATGTATTTGAGTGATACCTCGGAGAGATTGTAGGAGTGAGTAAGTCGCGCGATATACAAATACAACACCGAGATTTATCTTTTGTATTAGTTCATTAGGTTCAGGAGAATGTGCTGCTTTGTGTATGTTTTGTTTTGCTATATTTATTTCTTTGATTTAAGCACATCTAACTACTTCCTCTCCCCCCAGGTAATCATTTATTTATTGTAAATATTTTTCTTTCACTGTATAGTTTCACTGGTTTTACTGGAAGTATGGGCAATAAACAATTGCAGTGATATTTGGTTCTTTAGTCGTTTCTTTCTCCTTCCATTTGTTACACACATTCAACTATTATGTTATGTCAAATACCCTTAGTTTAATATTAACATCTAAAAGGATGTAACACTCCTTACTGAAACAGGCCCTAGTAGCTTTTAATGTGGATGATCGTTTGCTGCTGAAGATAATGTTGGCCTATTTTTTTTTAAAGTCTTTGATAACACGTAAAAAACACACTCATATTGGCCATTAAACCGTCGTAAGTTACGTTTCTTGTAGAATTGTGCTTTAAATAAAGAACTTTATGTTTACCAGATTTTTAGTCAATCATTTACAAGTCAAAATTACCTATATGGATAGTGATTTTAAAAAAGTGAACGTAAAATTGCGGTGTAAAATGCAATGATGTCAAATATTTTAGGCACACCAGTACTAAAAGTTAGTCAATAGCACTGGGAATGCTTGTGTAGTATAAGTTATATGCGCATATGCGGCTGATTTCCAGTATATAGTACTTAACTAATCTGTCAGTTGTGCACAAGTTAACATTTAGTACTCTGTATTAGCCAGCTCATGTACTACAGTGTAACAGACACTGCATATTATAACTGTGATACTTAAGCTTTCTTTAAAAATATGGCATTCAACCGTCTAATTAATTCTTTCATTTAATTTTTTCAGTATATAATAGCTTACTCTAGTGTATTTGTGTGGACACCCTAAAATAGCGGCAGCCACTCTCTGGCCACCCAAGTATAATAGATACAACAACCTGGAGCTGAACACGCTAAAAACAGTGGAGATGATAGTGGACTTCAGGAGAAACCCCTCTGCACTCCCCCCACTCACCATCATGAACAGAACTGTGGCTGCAGTAGAGTCATTCAGGTTCCTGGGCACCACCATCTCTCAGGATCTGAAGTGGGACATTCATATAGACTCTATTGTGAAGAAAGCCCAGCAGAGACTGTACTTCCTTTGTCAGCTGAGGAAGTCCAACCTGCCACAGGAGCTGCTCGTACAGTTCTACTCAGCTGTCATCCAATCCATCCTCTGCACTTCAATCACAGTCTGGTTCGGCTCAGCTTCCAAAACCGACCTCCGTAGACTACAGCGAATAGTCCGGACTGCTGAACGAATCACTGGCACAACCCTTCCTACACTTCAAGAACTGTACTTTCCAGAGTGAGTAAAAGGGCTTGCAAAATCACTCTGGACGCCTCACACCCAGCACACTACCTGTTCGAACTGTTACCGTCTGGTCGGCGCTTCAGAGCACCAAGCACAAAAACAGCCAGACACAGGAAAAGTTTCTTTTCTCAGGATGTCTACCTCATGAACAGTTAAATATTCCCCTACTGTGCAATAAATATGTGCAATACTTTCTCATACGCACTTGTACACAGCACCTTATATCAATATACAATGAATTACTTTCTACATTTGCACTTGTACACAGCACCTTATAACCTGTATATTTATAACAATCTTTACATACAACTCAACATCCAGGTTTCTTGACTAACCGCATCTGTTTAATGTTCATCATTTTTTATTATTATTATTTTATTTTTTTCAGATTTATTTTGTGTTGTCACTTGTCACTTTGTGTACACTGGAAGCTTCTGTAGCCAAAACAAATTCCTTGTGTGTGTGAAGCAAACTTGGCAATAAAACTGATTCTGATGTATAACTGATGTATGTAAAACAGTCTATGATGAATGATCTTTTGATACTGGGTCCTTGCGCCATTCACTCAGAGATGACTTGGACATTTAATTGTGTCTAAACAGTAAAGAATTTAAGTTAAAAAAATATTAATAGCAGGAGCATTGATCTTGTAACTTATACAATTTGTTCAGTTCAGAGATAATAATCTCTACTCATCTATGATTGGATGTCTTGTTTCTACTGCCCAGATGGTCTCTCCACCTGCTGATAAAAAAAAAAGAAAAAGTATGGTATATTTACATAAATGAAACTGCAAACAATTAATTCAATTAAATTCAATTCACCTTCATTTGTATAGCTCTTTTACAATGTAATGTTGTGTCAAAGCAGCTTCACATAAAAGGTCATCCGTTTGTAGTGTTTAAGTTCAGTTCAGTTTAGCTCAGTTCAGTGTGGTTTAAAAATTACTACTGAGAGTCCAAACACTGAAGAGCAAATCCATCGATGCGTAGCTCTACCGATCCCAAACCATGCAAGCTAGAGGCAACAGCGGAGAGGGAAAAAAACTTCACCAATTGGCGAAAGTGAACCTTGTGGGAAACCAGACCATTTTAATTTCTCCGCTGGCCAAACGTCTTGTGCAGAGCTGCAGTCTCAGTGGCAGAGGCTGGAAGCTAGCCTCAGCGAAGACTCGTCTGTCCCTGGAGCGTCACAGGAATCAGTCTCATGCTCTCCACTCCTCCATGACCACCACAGTAGCTGCTCAGGCTATGGCCTGGTCCAGGGTATGGAAACCTTGGGATCATCTCATCGCTGGTCTTGGATCGAATCAGTGACTCTGCATAGTCTGAGGGCCTCGGGAAGAGTATCCCCAGGTGGAAATGGAGAATAAAGAGAATAATTAGTGTAGCTGCTGTTCATAGTTTATATAAACAAGATGCAAAAACCTGTGTGGAAACCCGCTAAGTGATGCACGGAGTGTATGCTTTACGAAACAGATAGGTCTTTAATCTAGTTTTGAATTGGGAGAGTGTGTCTGAGCCTCGGAAGTTAACAGAAAGGCTATTACAGAGTTTAGGAGCCATAAATGAGAAGGCTCTACCTTCTTTACTCGACTTTGCTATTCTAGGTACTACCAGAAGCTCTGAGTTTTGAGATCTTATAGAGCGAGTTGGATTGTAGCGAGGCAGAAGGTTGGTTAGATAAACAGGAGCTAAATTATTTAAAGCTTTATATGTAAGAAGTAATATTTTAAATTCAATACGAAACTTAACAGGCAGCCTGTGTATGGAGGATAAAATTGGGGTGATGTGATCATATTTTCTAGACCTGGTAAGAACTGGCAGCTGCATTTTGTACTAATTGAAGTTTGTTAATAGAGGATGCTGGGCAGCGAGCAAACAGAGCATTACAGTAGTCCAGCCTAGAAGTCAAAAAAGCATGGACTATCTTTTCTGCATCTGAGATGGATAGCAGACTTCGTAACTTAGCGATATTTCTCAGATTAAAGAAAGCAGTTTTTGAGCCATGGGGTATATGATTTTCAAAAGTTAAATTGCTGTCTAATATGACACCCAGATCTTTTAATGCTAACTTTGTGTCCCTCTAATTGTACATTGAGTTGCGAGATCTTCTGTGCACAGGATCTAGGCCCAATAAGTAATAATTCTGTTTTGTCTGAGTTCAAGATAAGAAATTGTTGGTCATCCAGTCTTTAACATCTTTAATTCACTCAGTTAGCTTAGATAGTTCAGACATTTCATCAGGTTTAGTTGAAATATATAATTGAGTATCATCTGCGTAGCAGTGAAAGCTGATCCCTTGTCTTCTAATAATGTCTCCCAGGGGTAGCATGTAAATTGTAAACAGCAAAGGGCCTAAAACTGATCCTTGAGGCACCCCATACTTTACTGGGCTGACTTGTGAAGGCTGTCCATTAATATTTACAAACTGGTAACGGTCAGTTAAGTATGACTTAAATAATTGTAGAGCCTGTCCCTGGACACCTGTAGACTTTAAGCGATTTATGAGGATACTGTGGTCAATGGTGTCAAATGCCACACTAAGATGGAGTAAAACTAATAGCGAGAACTGAAACATAACAATATATAACTATAATTTTATAAGAGTTAAACTGATCTATTAACATGTCTGTCAGGAGCTGATCTACCTTATAATTTATTTTTCGCTTTATGTTATTTTATTTTATTTATTTATTTTATTTTTTACAGGTGAATCAATACCAACTGAAAATGTAACAGCACTTCAAGTGTAATTTATGAGCTTTGTTGTAAAAATATATATATATTTTAAATTATACAGCCCATATTAATTGTTTTCAACCACTAACCTTAAAAAAAAATTGTAAATCCAATTAATCTTTTTTATCAGTTCACAAATCTAATGTCGGTGCCTAAAGCAAATACTGTGTAGCCAATATGGGCACATTTTGGCTTTGGCTTTTTCACTGGGGAAAAATCTGATGCTCAAAACCCTAACCCTAATCTTTAAAAAATAATGACTTGTATAAAAAATGTAGCAAATATTTGACAGATGTGTTTGTGACACATCAATTACAGTGGAGCATTAATTAAATCCTTGTTTTCCGTCATGCAAAACAAACCATCACTGTGTTCATGCCCGTCTTACACACAGTTCTTTAACCTTTAATTTTAATGTATTGTTTTGAAATTTATTTATTTTTTGTTAACTCTGTGATTAAAAAATAAAAGAGTATCTTATATTAAACTGTTAATGGCAAAATCTGTTAATGTAAATGACAGTTTCACTTTTATTCTATCAAGTTGTTTGACCACAATGAGCCAGCAAAGGCTTTACAAAGTTTTCACAGTATTGAACATGTTCCCAGGCTGCGATGCATGATTTTTAAAATGAGAGTCTGCATATTTGTGACAGTCTGCTAGATAAAATTGCCAGGTTAAACATTTTAGAGAAAGTAGTTAAAAAAGTACATAACCAGTAATTAATCTTATCCACCCATGACCCACTGATAAAATTCAACATCATGTAGCCTACATTTTGATGACCTGATCCAGAGATTAATGGCAGCGCCTGGTGATATAACCGAGATCGGCACATAACAGGGTTTTATGCGTCCCCCAATATGTAGTGTCAAGTGAATCATGAAATGCAATCACGTCCTCGACTTTACACATTATATAATCAAATTTTTGCTACCTATATACAGAGATATTGAAATGTACTTTAAAATAAAATACCAAATACCTACATTTTACATGTATCAAAATAAACTACAAAATACAGCAGCCACAAATGTATCAAAATAAAATACTGTATTTTGAAAATAACACAAAATACTTTTACAAGGAAGCAGGAATTTTCTTTGCAAACCTTCCATCAATAGGCATATTAGATAAATCTCTTCACATTTAAACTGACTAGGTGACGTAAACAATGATTGATAACAGGTTTTCTCTGAGCAAGTTTAAGTCAGCTTCTCTGCCAACTCATTCAACTCTACTCCTGTACATGAGGAGGTATTCAAAATCCTTTGTTTTTCTTTTAGTTCTTCTTTAACTAGAAGAGTCACAGTTTACCCCCTAAGTGAACACCCGTACACCATCTTTAAGTGTTTTATATTTCTAGTGGGCCGTTATATGCGTTAACATGCTGCATACTCTATCGCGCAATAAAAAATATATATCGTCGTTTATCTATTCTCAAAGTTGGATTGGGAGCTAGATCTATTCTACGCAAGCTATTATGACTGTCACCTTGATATTTTAGCGCAGATGTATACCTGACCATTGAGCCGTCTGACAAAAAAGTGCCCTTCTGAATCAAATCAGCAGGATGCCTGACTTTAACTGCAGTTCGGCAGTTTCACTTTAACTTATGAACATTTCATTTATGTTGCTGTGACAAACTGGGGTATTACACGCAAATAAGGAGTAAGGACTGGTGAGAGTGTTATGGAATTTAATAAAGCATGCCAAATGGAAAGAAAAAAAAACTTCCGCACTTTGCGATGTGTGTGTGTCTATGTGTGTGTGTGTGTGTGTGTGTGTGTGAGGTCCTTTACTGACAGCCGCGTGTGTGGATCTTGTCGGAAAATATGGTGAAAAGTACTACATGATGGTAATAGTTTGATTAAGGTGTTTACTTCAATAATGCCACATATATGCATACTCCACATCTTAATTCCATTTCTGTTTAGTTCAGTTATGACTTTATTCGGATTAAGGTAATCAAAAATTGTTGTTTTGAGCTTTTGTAGGCCTACAGTTCAAAAGTCATGTTTAACTGAAAAAACAGTTAGTAAACACAAGTACATTTTATTGAACATAATATATTTTCATCACCAATTATTACAGTAGAACAGTTTCTCAAGCAGTTTGTGATGCATTTTGGAAAGTAGATGAGCCCCTGGTCTAATGCACCAACTGGCTTGAGAAACCGTTCTCAAAGACTTATTATTTGGGTAGCACACATATTCTGAATGCCTTTGGCAGAATTCAAATGAGCCATTTTAATCTAGATTCATATGAATGTAATGGTGTAGAATACTCTATTTTATTTCCACTTCATGAAATGGAACATTTTGTAATCCATGATCAATGTGGCAATGAAGGCATATGTTAATTAGGTTAAGAACCAGTTATGCAAGTTGTGGAGTTCTTCAGAAGAACAAAGGACATATGTTTGTTAATTGATCAAAGGAACATCTTTCTCCATTCTTGATTTTAACTGATAAGTTTAAGCAATAGGGTTAGGCTTAAAGTAACAGTTTAACTGACAACAGCATTTATTAATATTAAAAAGTAATTTCCACAACTGGATTTCCACAAGTTCCTGAATTTACCATTGATCACTACATCCCCCTTTTTCTGATTAGGTGTTGTACATCAAAAAAAATGTCTGGCTGAAACAAAAGCATATTTAACAAGAAACCACATTTTGGTGTTGCATGGTCAATGATGCAAGTTGAGTGCACAAATATGCATAGTTCCTTTATTTGCCTGATATTTCATAGCTCCTTTCTGGCTGAAGTATCACAGGTTGCCATGTGCTGCCATTTTATCAGGATCAAAGCTCACTTTGTATTATGTTAAATTTGCATTCTTTTACAAACTAACTAATGCGACAAATCATGTGTCATATAACATCATTTATCTTAACTGTTGGTAATGGTATAGTGAGGTTTGTATCTTAACAGCAGGTGTTCTTACATTTGAATGTTCTGCCTAGTTCTGTGCATATACTACAGGTTCAATCAAACTATTCTTCTCTTTAGAAGGATGTAATATAGAAGAAAGACTGCAAAGCTGAAACTGACAATTTTACTGTGATCAGCAATATTTTACATTAGGTGGCAAGTAAACTAGGTTGGCCTGTTGGATTGACTATATAGAGCAGTGTTTCCCAACCCTGTTCCTGAAGGCACACCAACAGTACACATTTTCAACCTCTCCCTAATCAAACACACCTGCATCAACTTATCATAACATCAGAAGAGACTCCAACACCTGAAGTTATGGGTCAGAAAAGGGAGACATCCAAAATATGTACTGTTGGTGTGCCTCCAGGAACAGGGTTGAGAAACACTGATCTAGAGGATTATCAAAAGCATGAAAAGTGATTAGTTTAAATGTACAGTTAGGGACTGGCTGAATTATTATGAATTATTGTCTGACTGAATGGAGTGGAAATGAAAAACACCCTCTGAAACCACTGGATTTCACTGAGAGAAGAGTTATTTGTTTCAACTTTATAGCAAAATAAATTTACATCAGAGTGTAGCTATGTGATTTTGATTACATAGCAATTGCATAGTAACCTTTAAAATGGTTATTGTTGTTTATTAATTTAGCTATTTAATAAATTACATTATATATTTATTAGGGGCATAGCAACCGGGGGGAGGGGGTAGGGGGTGGGGGGGGGGGGTGTTGCGTGGATGGGACACACACGTACCCCTCACTTTTCGGAAACAGGTGAATCTGTCTCCCGGCTGGCCCACACGTTTTATTTGACCTAGCGGCCGCAAGTGTTCTCTGATTTGTTACTTGATTTAAGTGAACGATCACTCAGCCTATCACAGCGCGAACCTCTTGAGCGTCTGCCACGAGCTTCATTCATTCACTTTGCAGTCAAACACAGGGATGATGCGGAAGGGAGCAACAGCTACAGCTGGGTAAATCACGGTAAATCACTAACGTTACAGAATCCTACTTTTGTTCCGTTTTGAAGTGAGAACCGTAAAGTCCCTGGTGCTAGTGTCTTGTCTGGCGCTGGTTTTGTTTTCGGTATTCCTGACACATTCAGTGACAGACGGCATTAACTAAAAAACCTCTTACCCTAAAAAGATCTAAACTGTATTCCCTACAAAAAGACAAAGCAGGTTGTTTCACAACTGTCTTTTTCTTTTTTCGCTCGATATTACGAGCACTGCTTGAGCAGTCGCAATATGCGTTTAGCCAGAGAGAGCTCGCGCTGAGCAAAGCTCTCAGTAAGGGACCGTTGGAAAAGTGCTTCTTCTCGTTTTTTTTCCCCTGAAAACAACCAACTTAACCACGCTGAGAAAAACATGTCATATTATCACAATTATGCAGCCTTTTTAAGCGCCTAATGCTTAATTTAGGTTTTAGACATGTAAATACACACAAGTACTAGTAAAACAAGAACTTTACAGTTTGTAAAACACACAAGGAAGTCTAACAATCCATTTAAATATAATTTGCCCATGTGTTTTAATCATATCAGATACTGTAGGACTCAAATTGTCCATTGCATGTTCAAAAATTGACGGAGATCTGAGTTGAAAATTAAGAAGTCTTATATTGAATGCAAGAAGTTAGAGAATACAAGTTCTGCGCAGGAGAGGTGTAATATCAATTCAGCCCCTGCCCTATCCTTCATGCTTTTATACTGTCTTTCACACACTATCTAATCCAACCCTATTGACTTATATGGTGTCGTCTTGACAGTTTGACCATTCAGCAACCAGATGTTCCTCTTTCTGGTATCTTTCTGGTATCTTCTCTTCACAGTTGGCCTTGACCGATGACTAGGCAAATGTTTCAGAGCACGAACACACAGCTCATACATCTCAGAGCTCTCTGCACTTTCCATACACACATGCCCGATAAAAGGATGGGCTGCTCTCAGCAACCTGCAACTCTTCTCTATGCTGTGCACATATGGCAGTTAACTCTGCAGAAAAAGAAACCCTTTATGTCTGTATTTATTAGTAAATGTTTACAAAGCCTAACAATAAAAATGCTATCCTTCAATACACATACTGAAAGTAACTATAAAGTTCTACACTTCTCTAAGTTCACCAGCCACTTACTTGCATGTATTTGGGGAGTAACTGGTGAATTTACGTGTTGAATCCTGCGTGTTCTGCTTTTCTGAATTTTATGCGGCATCGGCCGCAAGTAAACATGGCGACGTCCATCTCACGTTATAGATCACAATCATTTACACGTTTATGTAAACTGGAATTTCAGGTAGTTGATGACATGATGAGCAAGCATGTGAATTTGTTGAATTAAAACAGAAAAACAAATACAAGGGATACATCTGTCATACATCGCTGTTGTGGCTGCGGTGTGTCACATGACAAACATGATGCATAGTGTAGGACTCAAATGGTCCATTGCATGTTCAAAAATTGACTGAGATCTGAATTGAAAATTAACAAGTTTTATTTTGAATGCAAGAAGTTAGAGAGTACAATTTCTGCGCAGGAGAGATGTACTACTGTATCAGCCTCTGCCCATGATACTGTCCTTCATGCTTTTTATACTGTCTCTCACACACTCTCTAACCTTAGTTGACTCATATGGTGTTGTCTTGACTGTTTGACCATTCAGCAACCAGATATTCCTCTTCCTGGTATCTGTGTATCTTCTCTTAACAGTTCACCTTTTAAGGCAGATGTTTCAGAGCACGTACACACAGCTTATACATCGTCACTCTCCATCACCCCCACCCAACAACAGGATGCGCTAGCAACCGGTAACATTTCTCTATACTTTGTGCACCTAATATAGCAGTTAACCCTTTAAAGCAAAAGCCTTCATGTCTATATTTACTATGTACTTACTAACAAAGCTTAATAAAATGCTTATCCTTCAATAGCCACGGAAACTTTAAGGGTGAATGTTCTAAAAAAACGGACTCCTGGTTCCAGATAGAATTGTAAACTCAGTAGTGAAAGAATTAATAACAGCAGTAAAGCAACCGTGGTGTGGTTACTTTGCATTGCAAGACTAAAGACACGTTTTTATTCATTCGCCTTTTTTGGATTATTAATTTTTCCATTTGTTGTCATGTATAGCTGCACTGCAGAAAACTTTTCTTTCTTAGTAATTTTGTCTCGTTTCCAGATCAAATATCGAAAAAATTTTACCTCAAGAGATGATGAAAACTTCTGTTTGAGATTATATCTTATATTAAAATCATTTTTCTTACCCCATTAGCAAATAATTTAGCTTGTTATAATCAAACAATCACTTAATTTTGAGGTGTTTTTTTTTTTTTTTCAAAAAACAAGACATCTTTTTCTATGCTATTTCATGTGTCTAGTATATATCTTGATTTAAAAATATTTAGATATTTGGATTGAAAACAGGACAAAACTAGTTAGTTTATTATTATTATTACTATTATAACAGCTCAGGGATGAGCTTTTTTAAATAAAGGGTTGGAAATGAATGCTTTTCTTGTTTTTTTTAATTGGATTCATCGATGAATTGAAAAAATAATCGACAGATTAATAGACTATTAAAATAATCGTTAGTTGCAGCCCTAGTATGTATGTAATACAATAATATCACGATTGCACAAATCACACTTTTCCATGTTGCGATTTAGCCTACTGTAACGTCAAATGTCACAGTAGGCCTATTAACGTTATCCCGTATGAATCTCGATAATTGTTTATGAATTCTGTTGAATAATTACAAAAATATATATATGCACACAAACCTCCAGCACCGCTTTCCACAGAGAAATGCATAATTTAAAAATGTAACAATTTTGTTACAGTGACTAACTCAATCTCAATCTTATTATTGAGCAAATTAAAATATTGCTGTTAGATATATGTTTGATGTTACATTGCTCTGACAGGTCTAACATGATGCAAAAACTCTTGTTTATGGACCAATAGAAAATCATATTTTGTTAAACTGTACATTCCTTTACAATTCAGTGGTAAGAAATGGATATCTCATATTTTACTATTGTTTATTATTCTTTTACATTTTCTCTGAATAATTTTCATATTTTAAAAACCCTTTGAGTCAGTATTTGGTCATTATCTAAATCAGTATTGTTACGTCCTGAGACGTATCTTTTTGTGTGCACAATGTGCTTGTGTTTTCTCTCTCTGTGTCTCTCTCTCTCCCTGCAGGTAATTGTGTCCACCTGGTAGCGATCATTGGATCTTTCCAGTGATTGGCTGTTAGGAGAGGAGAGACACTATTTAACCTGATCTACACTTCAAACCATTGTTGGTGGTGGCTAGATCGTGCAGTGGCTGAACTTTTCTCCACATAGAGACCTTGTGTTTGTTAGAGCTTTCCAAATTTGATTTGACTTCAATATTTACAGTGTGGTGAAGCTATTTAAGTCAAACTTCTACTTTCAGTAGTGGTGGGCAAAGCGAGGCTTCGTGAAACACTGAAACAGTTGAAGCAAATGTGTCGAAGCTTCGAAACGTTTCGAAACTCCACTCTACAGTGACGCCTAGTGGTCTTTTTTTTTTTTTTGTATTGCACTGGAACAGTTTCAGCAAAGAACAGTTGAGCAAATTGAGGTATTAAATCCCACTTTGTAAGATTGAATCCTCAAGTGAAATAGTGAAGTGGTTAGGGTTCCTGACTTCCATGCGGAGATTGTTGGTTCGAATCCAGGCTGATAGTTATTTTGAAATGCTTTAATAGCAGTTTGAGGTGGTTTGTTTGTGTATCGTTTTGTTTCAACATTGGTCTGACATCCGAATAAACACTTCGTGAATAAATATAGCTTGTTTCGGTCATAAAAAAGGGTTGTTGCTAGATCAGATACAGTTGTGGACAGAAGTTAACAAGAATTATTTATATTATTCATTAAATTTCCCATTTATTGTATTTTATTAACGTCTACCACAACTCTAAACCCAACCATCACAGTACTGTAAATTATTAATTATTGTTTTACAGTTACAAAAATGATGCTAAATTGATGGCGTATCAGCAGCTGTATCATATCTAGACTACACCATAAACAGTAACATGATTAAAATACATAAAATCACGATTTTGGAGTATTTGTACAAGTCGGGATTCGAACCCAAAAGTAATATGAAGCCTGTGTCAACATGCACACGCACAGTCCACTAAGCCAAACGTGACAAAAACAAAAGTTTGACCCTATCAGTCAAATGCAGATTCTCCAAGTCTCGAAACGCTTCTGAACTGATCGATGCTTTGAATCGCTTTAGTCACATGACCAGGTGTTTCGAAACACTTTAGTCACGTGACCTGGGTGTTTCGGATCATGCTTCGGTACAGTGTTTCGAAACACTTGCGCTTCGGGATCTCGACACGTCAGTTTCACGTCAGCCATCCCTAACTTTCAGTGATCTTGTTGTTAACATCTAATAATTCACCCAAAGAGAAGTGTGTCTGGTTGATTTGTTTGTTTGTTTTGAGGGTTAAGTAGGAAGGTGGGTGCCATTTTTGATTTGAATCAGTTTTCTCCTGTTTATGTTAGTAGAGGGAGTTAGTTTGTTTATGTATTTTTGTTTCTTTTTATTTCAGATTAGCAAGAGTTCATATTAGGAGTTAGCTTGTTTTTGTTTGTTGTTTTGGCCTTGCCCCGTTCTGAATTAATACCCTGTTTTCTTTGTTATATTTTGAAATGTAAATAAACTTCTCTTTTCTTGATTTGACCTTGTTTAAGTCTCTAGAAATTCTGTTTGAGGAGATGAGTTATCAATCTCACTCTTTTTCCAGCCATTGCACATCACCCACCACCAATCATTCATTTTCTGTTGATTTTATTTATCTTTACTGTGCATTAAAGACCAGGACACACACACACACACACACACACACACACACACACACATATATATATATATATATATATATATATATATATATATATACGCACACAGCTGAAGTTGGAATTATTACCCCCCTACTGGGATATTTTCACAGTATGTCTGATAATATTTTTTTTTCTGGAGAAAGTCTTAGTTGTTTTATTTTGGCTAGAATAAAAGCAGTTTTTAATTTTTTAAACACTATTTTAAGGTCAAAATTATTAGCCCCTTTAAGCTATATTTTTTCAATAGTCTACAGAACAAACCATCATTATACAATAACTTGCACAATTACCCTAACCTGCCTAGTTAACCGAATTAACCTAGTTAAGCCTTTAAATGTTACTTTAAGTTGTATAGAAGTGTCTTGAAGAATATCTAGTCTAATATTATTTACTGTCATCATGACAAAGATACAATAAATCAGTTATTAAATGAAATGAGTTATTAAAACTGTGAAAAAAAATCTTCTCTTCATTAAAAAGAAATTGGAAAAAATAAACAGGGGGTTAATAATTCTGACTTCAACTGTATGTATGTATGTATGTATGTATGTTTTTATATATATATATATATATATATATATATATATATATATATATATATATATATTTATGTGTGTGTGTGTGTGTGTGTATGTATGTATGTAAGTATGTATATACACACACACACAAGTATCAACTTGCAATTTTAAAATTGCATTGTAGTATTTAAAATATTTTCACACAGAGTAATGCTTAATTTAAATGTGTGTGGTTCTGTTTATTTATTGCTATTATTAATATTTTGTAATTATTTTAGAATTTTGGTTAAAAGATTATTAAATAAACTTTATTGCTTATAAATCAGTAATCACTTTTGGGTGACCATACATATATATATATATATATATATATATATATATATATATATATATATATATATATATATATATATATATATATATATATATATATATATATATAGCAAGATTTAATATACACATTTTTTATTAAGAAAATGTCCATGTGCTAGTGATGGCAATTTTGACTGAAAAATAATAAGTCTGTTTTGGTGATGTTCTTAGAGAGCTATTATTTCCCTTGAATGGTTACCTCAGGGAATATGTATGGTTTATCTGAGGTTGCTTCAGGTTACTGTATAAAAATGAGCTTAGGTAAATCTTGTGTTATTACAGTGTTAGCTAGAGTGAGCTAGAATGGCATGTGCATGAATTTGTAAATGTCAGTAAAATAAGCAGAGAGGTATACAGAGAAAGGATGGCGCTTCTGTGCCTTTATTTGTGTTTGACAGTGCTTTTCTTCAGCATTTTTTTTTCTTCACAGCTCCCTCAGATATGTCGACTTCTCCGTAGGACTGCTGATTTGCCTGTGCTAGTTAGTGAAGGAGACATCATGATTGGTGCCCTCTTTTCTCTACATGACACGATCTTGGAATCTCCACCATCTTTTACCACAGAACCACATCCTACCCAGTGTTCAGGGTCAGTCCGTCAGTTGCAGAATTTTGTGTTGTCACAAAATTCTACAATGCTTTATTTATGCCTGAATTTTGAAACCAGGTCATTTATTTATTTAAAGATACTTTCTCTTATTTAAGAGAACTGAGTTCATATAATTAAGTTTATTGTTAACTCATTTTACAGTTTATTTATTTAGCAGTTTATTGTAGAAAAGACATCAAACAAAAGATCAGAACAAAATATCAAATTATTTAATGCTTTTTGTCCCACAAAGGTTTAATTTCCGCACCTTTAGATGGATGCAGACAATGATTTTTGCCATTGAGGAGATCAACAGAGATAAGCGACTCCTGGGTAATTTAACTCTTGGTTATAAGATTTATGATTCGTGCAGTACCCATTTCCATGCCCTCCGCACAGCCTTGGCCCTGATGAATGGAAATGAAGAATTAGCAGGAATTTCAGAGTGCAGAGGCGGGGTGCCTGTTGTCATTGGTGATGGAGGATCCACATTATCCATAGTAGTTGCACAGTTTCTGGGTGTTTTCCATGTTCCACAGGTGAGTTGTACATTTTTAATACATTTGCAGAGGTAGTCATATCATGTACACTGTTCTCTCTTTGCACTCTCCAGATAAGCTATTTCTCCAGCTGTGCATGTCTTAGTAATAAATTAGAGTTTCCTGCATTTTTAAGGACTATGCCTAGTGACTTTTTCCAAGTGGATGCTCTTGTGCAATTGGTGCAACACTTCGGATGGAGCTGGATTGGCACATTTGCAGGGGATGATGCTTATGGTCGTGGTGGTGCTCAGATTTTTAATGAGAAAGTGACAAAATTGGGTGCATGTATTGCTTTTTATGAAATTATCCCAAAAAACCATCAACAAACAGAGATGTCCCGGATTGTAAAGAGAATTCATGAATCAGGATCTCATGTAGTGTTGGTCTTTGCTCTAGAGCAAGATGCAAGAGCTCTCTTTTGGGAAGCACGTCACCACAACCTGACAGGAATTCAGTGGTTAGCTAGTGAGGCCTGGATCACAGCAGCAATTCTCTCCACTCCTGAATTCCACTCTGTTCTACAAGGCTCTTTGGGCTATGCCATCCGCAGAGCTGATATACCTGGCCTTCAGCCTTTCCTGCTACGCCTACATCCATCCAAATACCCACAGGATCCATTTGTTGAGCAGTTTTGGGAGGAGATGTTTAAGTGCTCTTTAGGCACAATCAACATGAGCTCTTCTATTAGACCCTCCTGTGATGGCTCAGAGGTACTGGTTAACATAAATAACATCTACTCAGATGTATCTCAGCTCAGAATCTCCTATAATGTTTATAAGGCAGTGTATGCCATTGCACATGCTCTGGATTTAATGCTGCGCTGTGAACCAGGTAAAGGACCTTTTGCTGGGGGACTGTGCCCAAATTTCAGCAGTATGCAGCCATGGCAGGTAAAACTCAAAATGCATCCTTTCATTTCACCTTGACATGTTTTTTTTTTTCTTAAGCTACTGTATGTATCTGAACGTTAGTGTTTAATAATATTGGTAATAAAATAACACATGCTAAAACTTTTTAAAATCTCTCTCATATTCACTCCCTGGTTCTCTAAGCTGCTTGATTATTTAAAGCATGTTCACTTTACTAATGACTTTGGCGAGGACACTAAGTTTGATATCAATGGAGATCCTGTGGCCATGTATGATCTTATCAACTGGCAGCTCAGTGGCAAACGAGAGGTGCAGTATGCCACTGTGGGGAGATATGATGAAACAATGAAGCCTAAACTAGTGATTGAAGAGAAAAACATAATCTGGAGTGAAACCCAGAAACAAGTAATGTTTTTACATTACTTTTAATAATTTTGTTGTTGTTTCTTTGATTGTTTTTGTTTGTTTTACAATATCTTTATCTTATTATTATTTTCAGTATTCAGTTTACAAAGATAGAAGTTTACTTTATCTTCATGTAGTGTATATTAGGATATTTGTGCCTTAATTTACAATGCATATCTGTGGTTACAAGATTTCTGTTATGAGACAGCAAATTCAGCAATAATATTCCTCTCTTGGTTACATATTTATTATTTTAATTATGACGAGATTGAATCACTGATTCAGCAATAACACAAAATGCAATTAAAATCTTCTAAAGTTTCTATCAACATACCTTGTAATGCTCATTTATGTTTAACTTACAAAAAAATAATTTTAAACTATTACTAGTAAAAGTATTATTAAATATAATTAAATAAATTACATAAAAATTATATATTATTTGCCAGTTCTTAAAACTTAAGATATTAAATGACTAGGTGAACTATAATTTACAATTTATAGTTTGATAAATAACATAGTAAGCTAATCAATAGTAATGCATGTACATTCTATAAATAGCATTTTTTCTGAATTGTAGGTCCCTTTGTCTGTCTGCAGCACAAGCTGTCCTCCAGGCACTAGACAGGCTACCAGGCCAAACTTTCCTATCTGCTGTTTTGACTGCATTGTCTGTGCAGCTGGTGAAATTACCAACCATACAGGTATGTAATTGTGTAAAACAAATCTCTGTTTCTTTATATATATATATATATATATATATATATATATATATATATATATATATATATATATATATATATATATATATATATATATACACATACACATATACATACAGTTTCCCAGTACTGGGTTGCAGCTGGAAAGGCATCCACTGTGTAAAACATACGCTGGATAAGTTGGCGGCTCATTGCGTTGTGGTGACCACTGATAAATAAATGGACAAAGACAAAAGAAAATGAATGAATGAATATACAAATATATAAGAGACTGAGATTTGTTTTCTCATATTTGTATATATATATACACAGTGGTTGGACAATGAAACCAAAACACTGGCCAATTTAGTGCTTGAGATTTCATTTCATGGCTTAATTTGACCAGCCTGATAATCAGTCTTTATTGATTGCACATTCCACCAATAACAGCAGCGTGTTGAGGTTTAATAAGTGAAGTAATAGCAGAGTTTTGGTTAAAATATTGTAATGGACACAACATTAAATCTGACATATTATAGTTCAAAAGAGGAGAAATTGTTGTGGCGCGTGTCGCTGGCCAATCTTTGATCATGACAGAAAGTCTTTGTGATGTATCAAGAGCTACAGTATCCAAGGTAATGTCAGCCTAGCACCAAGAAGAGCAAACCACATCCAAAACATAAAACTGCAGGTGCTCAACTCACTGCAGAATTAAATGTGCACCTCAACTCTCCTGCTTCCACCAAAACTGTTAGATGGGAGCAGCACAAAGTCAATAAACATGGACAGGCTGCTATAACCAAACCTTTGGTCACTTATTAAAATGTCGTGTTTCAATGATGCCAGCAGCAAAAATCTTGAGCTGTGGACAATGTAAAACATGTATTGTTCTCTGATGAATCACTGTATTTCCCACATTCGGGAGAGTTATTTTAAGGAGAAGCCCCAAAGAAGCGTACCACCCAGACTGTTGCATGCCCAGAGTGAAGCATGGGTGTGGCTCTTTGATGATTTGGGCTGCAGTCTCATGGTATTCCCTAGGCCCAATATTTGAGTTAGATGTGTGTGTCACTGCCAACGACTACCAAACCATTCTAGAGGACCATGTGCACCCAATGATTCAAACATTATATCCTAAAGGTGGTGCAGTGTATCAGGATGATGCACAAATACACGCAACAAGACTGGTGACAGAGTGGTTTAATGAACATGAAAGTAAATTTTAACATCTCTCATGGCCTGCACAACCACCAGATCCTAATATTATTGAGCCTGGCTTTTCAGTTTCATTGCCCAACCTCTTTATATATGCCACATATACATATGTGTGTGTATGTTTGTCAGATGCCTTAGAGTGTGTTAAATGCTCTCCTGAGTTCTGGTCCAACACTAGAAGAGACACCTGCATCCCAAAGGTGGTGGAGTTCCTTTCCTACAACGATACCATGGGCATCACTTTGCTTGCTGTAGCTTTGCTGGGATCCTGTTTTACACTTGCAGTTACTCTAATTTTTGCCCTTAAACGGCACACACCTCTAGTCAGAGCTAACAACTCTGAAATCAGCTTCCTTATTCTTAGCTCACTGTTGCTTTGTTTTTTGTGCGCACTAGCTTTTATTGGGAGGCCTACAACCTGGTCTTGTGGGCTTCGCCACACTGCATTTGGCATTGCATTTTCACTCTGTCTGTCTTGCGTCCTGGGAAAAACTTTGGTTGTACTCATGGCTTTCAAAGCCTCTTTACCTGGCAGTAATGTAATGAAATGGTTTGGCCCTCTGCAGCAACGTGGCATTATTTTTATGTGCACGGCTGTGCAAGTGGTGATTTGCTGCACATGGCTCAGTGTGGCACCTCCCATACCACATAAGCTTATGACTCATGAAACTGCCCGGATTATTCTTTTGTGTGATGTAGGCTCTTCATTTGCATTCTCTCTGGTACTGGGCTATATTGGTCTACTTGCAGCTGTCTGCTTCTTGCTGGCCTTCTTTGCTCGAAAGCTCCCAGATAATTTCAATGAGGCAAAATTCATTACTTTCAGCATGCTGATCTTCTGTGCTGTGTGGGTTGCATTTGTGCCAGCATATATCAGCTCACCTGGGAAATACACAGTGGCTGTGGAGATTTTTGCTATTCTGGCATCCAGTTATGGCCTGCTGTTGTGTATCTTTACTCCAAAGTGTTACATAATCCTGCTTAAACCTGAAAAAAACACAAAGAGATATGTAATGTCCAAATCTAACTCTTGAACAATTTTGTAGATATAATAATAAAATATTAAGTTTGTTTTAAGTGTTTTTCTGAAGTGTTTTAATATCCTTAATAAACTATTTACATTGCATTTTGTACTAGTTTGTATTATTGCTTCATTGCTTCTGTTTATTGCAATGACAGATGATTTCTTCAAATATTTCCCCAGCATGAACTTTCTAAGAAATCATAATTGTGACAGAAAATAATATCCCTAATAATAAATCTGCTTTGCCAAAATATAATATGTACTCTATAATGAAAAGGACCAATTTATGTGTGTTTTATGTGTCTTTTGTGAATTATGGTGATAAATGCATGACAGTATTTTATAAAAAATACATTTATAATAATAATAATAATAATATTCATGATAATAGTAAAACTAAATACACTCAAGTGTACAATGTCAGAATCAGCAATGTGGAATTTTTTAATGATGACAATTATAGGCTTTGGTGACTAATATTGATGCCACATAAATGCCTGACCATACATGATCACTAGTCACTGTGTTGATGCGCTGTGAGAATGATCTGGAACATTGTTTCCTCAATGAGAAAACCCATGTCAGAAAGAAAAGAAAGCTTTGATGATATAAATCCAAGACCTCTTTGTAATAATGTTACTGTCGTGTTATCCAACAAAAGAGTATTCAGTTTTTGTATCAACTCGGCTGCTCAATCTTTATTATGCTGCTATTAAAACATTCTTCCATGTACTGACCGCTGCTCCTGCTCCCTGCTCTCTTAGAGCGCCATTTCAAACACAGAACAAACACATAATAATTACCACAGTCAGCATGAATCAAATTAATGTTATTCTAGGTGTCAATAATAAGGAAATTATTAATCAAACGTAAGAATTATAAAAAAGTATAAAAAGAGAAATAAGATAAAAAGAAAACAAGAGGGCACATGGAAATGAATACATTTTAAAACATATTACACAAAAAAGGTGTTTATATTGAAATATGTGTTTGTTCTTGCGTGTGTCTGCATGTTTCGTCTCAAAGGACATGCTTTTTGTTATGACAGCTTGCCATGTGTTCCATTGTCAGTGTGCTTGTTTCCCCGCTTTCTTGTTATCCAATTCATTATTTCATTAGTGATGCTTATTGTCAACTGTACCTCCATGATTTTACACACTCTAGACCTGTGTATTGTCCTGTCATGTTTTGTCGTGTATATATATATATATATATATATATATATATATATATATATATATATATATATATATATATATATATATAGACTTCAAGAAGCTTAGTTTTGGTTTCGTTTTGCCCTCTCTGCTGATTATTCTTCTACCTTGTCCGGCCAAATGCTTGGTATCAGACTGCTCAGCTGATCTTTGCTGTGTTTGGATTCCATCATACGCAGCTGCCCACCCACCAACGTCTGCTCACCATCCTTCACCTGCCGTGCCACCAGCGAAGCTTGGGTGCTGTTCATTCCACAAGCCCGCCACCTTGTGGACATTTCACAGAACTGCTTGTCCAGCCGTGTCTGCCGAAGTTTAAATTTACTTTTTTCTTTTGAATTGTTGTCCCTCATATTGTTTTGTTTTATTGAGGATTTAATAAATCTGTTTCACCTGCATACTGAATCTATGTTTTTTACTGACAGAATGGTCTGAACAATGTAATAGATTCAGCAGTTGCAGACCAAGTCAGAAATGCAGTGACACAGCAGGGAATTTTCCAGCGACAACACATCATGCAGTTAACTGTCACTTCACAGGCAGCCATTTCTCTCCACCCTATGATGGAGATCCCTGCTCCTGTCGGTCCTTCCTCTCTCAGTGTTCTCTGTCTTTGCTCTTCAGCCTTTGTCTGTGTCACTTTTGATGACTTTTGGGAGGAAATGACCAAGCTGTTTGATCGGTCAGCTCAGGTTGATGAGGAGGCTACTCTTTTGAGCCAGTTGCATAAGAACAGGCACTCCGTGACTGAGTACTACGTCCAATTCAGGATGGTCTGGATGATGAGATCCTGAACGAGCGACTCGCTCTTCCTGGAGGCCTGAAGAGGGTGTTTCTAGTTTTCTCCACACGTCACCACATACAGGAGCCAATGAAACTTGGATATCTGCGACTAACTACCCAGGAGAAATGGCATTGGCTGGCTTGGGGCTTGTGTCTACACTGTGGGAAGCCAGGTTATCAGGCAGTTCGGTGTTCTTTAAAAGACCCAGCTCACTGGTAGTCTGGAGGATCCTAGTGGGCACATTTACTTGTTCTGACACCTCTACACATCACACCTTTACTCCCTGTGTGCTTCAGTTGAATTGGAGCACCTGTGGTTTACCAAACACAATCTTCACATTGATTGGTCAGTTAATTCTGTGTTATGTCGAAGTCTGTCTTGTCTTGCTATGTGTCTGGGTGCTGCCCAGTGTCCTGGGTCTGTTTCTCATGTGTTGCTGGTAGAATCTTTAGATCTCTCTGGAGTCCTGTCGGAAAACCACAATCTGTGCTAGGTTTTACGCAAGTCCTGTGCCACATCCTTACCTCCCCACCGACCATATGATTGTGCCATTGAGCTCCTCCCAGGCTCTTTTTTGCCCAGGGGTTGGTTGTATTCCCTTTTTAGTCCTGAAAGAAAGACCATGGACCGGTACATTCAAGAGTCTTTAAAAGCCGACCTCATTCAGCTAGGACTCAGCTGGGACTGGGTTCTTCTTTGTTAAAAAGAAAGATGTTTCTCTGCTTCCTTGTATTGACTACAGAGGTTTCAGTGACATCACTGTTAAGCACAGGTACCCTCTGCCTTCATTGTCCTGGCCAAATTCCCTCTATTGGCCCTTACCCATCATGGCCCCCAATCATCCCCATCCACTGAATTGGCTGTATCACTGTCTCTCCACCTCCCCTATAGCTGTTTTGTGCTTGTCTGTTGTCCTGTGGCTGCCATTGCAGTATCCTAGTGGATTGTAATTATGATTGTGAAGCATTTTGGTTGAATGGCCATACACGACAAATGCACTATATAAAGACACACATTACATTAAATGTCTTCTGCCTTTGAGTTATTGCTGGGAGCCAAGGTCTTAACTAAACTGGACCTCTGTAATGACTACTCTGTCCGGATATGTGAGAGGGATGAGTGGAAGACAGCATTTAACACACCCACGGGACATTTTGAATACCGGGTTTTACCATTCGTGCTCACTAATGCCCCAGCTGTTTTATAGGCCCTGGTCCAGGCTGGCAGTGGGGGAATGGTGCTACTGGTTGGAGGAAACGATACACCCATTCTTGCTCTAGACAAATAACAAATTTTAGAATATATCCATTCAGCCAAAAGGTTGAGTTCTCGGCAGGCTTGCTGGGCACTCTTCTTTGGTCAATTCAACTTTTCCCTCACGTACCGTCCTCCATGGACATCAAACCTGATGCACTCTCTCGGTTGTCTGATGTGCCCCAGAGATGATGCTACCCCAGAAGCCATGCTCTTTCTCTTGGGGGGTCGAACGGTGGATGAGGGAGGTCAGGCGAGTAGGGGAAACAGCGAAGGGGTGTTCAGGGGGTCACTTATATGTGCCAGTTAGGTTAAGACTGGAAGTCCTTCAATGAGGTCATTATTCCAGAATAGCCTGTCACCCAGGAGTCAGGAGGTCACTGGCCACTGTTCAACAGTGATTTTGGCCCAAGACACCAAGCAGTTTGTGTTGGCTTGTGCAGTATGAGCCTAGAATAAAACTTCTAATCAGCTGCTGATTAGTCTGTTACAACCCCTCCCCATTCCCTCTCGCCCCTGAACACACATGGCTCTTGATTTTGTCTCTAGATTACCCCCATCAAGAAGTAATAATATTGATTTGATGGTGGTGGACCGCTTCTCCAAGGCAGCCCATTTTATGCCTCTAACCAAACTCCCTGAGCAATGGAGATTGCTTAGGTAGTGGTTGTCTTCCTGATCCATGGTCCATGGTGGATGTGGTATCCAACAGAGGGCCCAATTTGTCTCCTGGTTTTGGAAAGAGTTCTACAAACAGATCGGGGCCTCTACGAGTCTGTCTTCAGGTTTTCACCCCCAGACCACTGTGCAGTCGGAACAAGCTCATTGCCAGTAATTTCTACAGGTATGTCTCCTTTCCAGTGTTCCATTGTTACCAGCCCCCATTATTTCCTGCTTAGGAGCCCGATGACAGGGTCTCGTCCACCTTTGCCCTTGTTCGCTGGTGTTGCTGCGCCTGGAGGAGGGCAAGGGAGGCCTTGGCCCAGGTTTCCAGACGGACCAAGGCGGCGGCTGATTCTTACCGTACACCTGCTCCCCCTTTTGTAGTTAAAAGTTTTGGCTTTCTACCTGGGACCTGCCTCTCCCTGACCACCCCTCACCCTCGTCGAGTTCCTGTCTATATGCTGAGAAGGTTCCTTGATGTGAGACGCCAGGGCTTTCAATATCTGGTGGACTGGGAGGACTACCGTGAGGAAAAGAGGTCTTGGATTATGACCCGGCATATTCTGTGTTTCATCTCGGAGCACATGCTCTTTGTTATGACAGCTCGCCATGTGCTCAACTGTCAGCATGTCTTTTTTCCGCCTTCTTGTTATCCAATTCATTATTTTTATAAGCGTTGCTTATCGTTTCCTGTACCTCCTTGATTTTCTCCCCTATTTAGATCCCTCTTGTCTCCTTGTCTTTTGTCAGACCATCTTGTTTGTTCATTAGTTCACTTGCTCTAGACCTTTGTATTGTCCTGTCGAGACTCGAAGAAGTTTAGTTTTGGTTTTGTTTCACCCTCTCTAACTCTATTCTACCCTGTTAGGCCAATCACTTGGTGTCAGACTACTCAGCTGATCTTTGCTGCACTCGGATTCCACCACATGCATCTGTCCACCTACAAACATCTGCTCGCCTTCCTTCGCCTGCCGTGCCACCAGCGAAGCTCGGGTTCTGTTTATTCCATTAGCCCGCCACCTTTGGGGAATTCACAGAGTAGCTTGCCCAGCCTTGTCTGCCGCTGTCTGAATGAACCTTTCTATTCAGAGTTTTTTCTTTTGAATTTTGTCCCTCAGATTGAGGCATTTTTTGGTTTCATTGAGGATTTAATAAATCTGTTTCACCTGCATACTGAATCTGTGTTTTTCCTGACAAAACCCACAATCTAGCCTTCATAAACTAATTGCTACAAACTAATATAATAAAATAAATATTATTGCAGTGAAATATTTATAGTTTTTTAATGGACAGGATTTGTATGAAGTGGAGGGGTGGCACGGCGTCTCAGTGGTAAGCACATGTCATCTCACAGCAAGGTCACTGGTTCGAGTCCCCGCTGGGCCAGTTGGCATTTCTGTGTTCTCATGAGTTTCCTTTGGGTGCTCCAGTTTTCCCCCACAGTCCAAAGAAATGCACTCACGTGAATTGGGTAAATTAAATTAGCCCTAGTGTATGAGTGTGTGAATGAGTGCATGTGTGGGTGTTTCCCAGTGCTGAGTTCTGGCTGGAAAGGCATCCGCTGCTTAAAACATATGTCGGAATAGTTGGCAGTTCATTTTGCTGTGGTGACCCCTGATAAATAAGGGACTAAGCCAAACTAAAATGAAAAAATGTATGAGATGGAGATGGCATAAAAAGTTTGCATTTGCTAGAGAGAAGTTGTCAAATAATAAACCCAATACACGTGGTTGTTGTCATGCAGTGAATCTAGCCAATCATAAAACAGCAGTGTTGTCATTGCATCTCCTGAAGTTGCTCTTAAGATGCTGCACCAGCTACTCTCAGAGCAATACTTTGATGCCACATGTGATATTGACGAGGCGTCGCCGACGTCTCAAGTCGAACAAAATTAATAACTGGCATGCAATTTCGATCAGCCTGCGGAGCTCTGCATGAAGTCTACACCTATTCTCTGGTGACTGCAGATGGTCTAACGTTAGCTTAGCCAGCTCAGGTGTGCCTCAAGTGTACTTCTGAGGGAAGCTCACGGTTCTTTGATCACTCCTGGGTGGCTGGATGCAGGTGATTCTCTCACCCTGACTTCCCCACACTTTTTTTAACCTGAGCTTTCCTGTAGAATTAACAGTAACTTCGTCACCTTAGAATTATTCGGTTCCATCTGACATTTTTGTCAAAATTGAGTAATTCACATATTTTTATTAAATGACAGGTTATCTACATTATGTGATGTTGTTTATAAGTTGTTTACATTTTAAGACTTTTTGTTAAAAAAAATATATAAAAGGTTTTAACTACAAAGTCAAACTCTAGCTTGGCTGTATGAGGTTTATTCTGTAAGCCAATCAGCATTTTGAATGCATGCTCAAGGACCAATCAGGATCAGCTTTCTTTGTCATTCCACCGTACTGCTCCGTTGACAGCAGAAAAGACCAGAAAGAAAGACAAAATCAGAGTTGACTAAATAATGCTGCACCACACAAAATTGAGATGTAAACTGAAACTGAAAAGATGTGTGTAAATGTAATGATTTAGAAGCATTTTTTGACATTGAGATAAAATGTAAAATATTACATTGTTAAAAAATGTAATATATTAAATGTGAAATATTTTTATTTGTGTATATATAGTCCGTGAAGCATTTTCAGTGTTTATTAAACTCATTTGCTCATTATCTGTTTTCTTTTAAAGTCTTTAAATTTGATATTAATCCTTGAAGGGCAAATACTTTAATTCATGGGGCATATAATTCAATAAATATAATTCAGTCATTTATATAAAGCATGTAATTGAATAAATATTATCATATTAATTACATAAAATTAACAGCTGCACTGGACAAAACATTTAGCACAGCCTTGTATCCTTAATTTGAACAAGAAAAAAATACTCATCCTAAAACATTAAATAAATGTTTAAAATAAAAGCAAAAATTTAACTTTCTCAAACATCAACATATTGTTACACCAATTTAAAAAAAATAATTAGCAGACTGGTTGTATTTCTTGAAAAGTAATGCTTCAAATAATGAACAGCCAGATAGAACATTAAAATGACTTTTTAGAATTAGAAGGTTCTATCTGCATTTGCCCTGTATTTTTTACCCCAACTAACAAATATGAGATTTTTGTTAATTTACATTTAGAGTACATTTAGGGTCTCTGTCATGTTATTGTAGGAAAGAGTACTGTTACACACATATTGTTTGCTATATGGAAGGCAAAAAATTTGAAGCTCATTATTTCAAAATCAATTCGAACGCAGATAGAACCTTATATTTCAAAGACAACTTACTGTAAATGTAATTAAAGCATGTTTAATACTGTCAAACTGTATTACATTTACGGCACCATTTATCTTACTGTAATCGTTTTTAAAGTATTGTATATCATAACTGTAAAATAAAGAGTACTTTTATTTTTTCATTTATTCACTAATTTTCCTTTGGATTAGTCGATTATTTATCAGGGTTCACCACAGCAGAATGAACTGCAAACTATTCTTGCATATGTTTTACAAAGTGGATACCCTTCCAGCTGCAACCCAGTACTGGGAAACTCATACATACTCGCATTCACACACACACAAACACACTCATACACTACGACCAATTTAGTTAATCCAATTCACCTATTGCGCATGTCTTTGGACCTGGAGTAAAACTAATGTAAACAGAGGGAAGAACATGCAGACTGGCTTATAAATGCCAACTTGCTCTGTCACGGTTTATGGATCTGTGTGTTCCTCCTGTATGTCATGTAGAGCTCGAGAACATGTTGTAAGCAACGCAATGCATTCTGCATGTTTAGGTCAAGGAGGTATTTTTTGAATTATAAATACACTCATCGGCAATAAACTGCAGTGTTTCCCCTACCGTTATATTAGGGTGGCACCCCGCCCTTCCATGGCTTTCCCCGCTCCCACTTGAAGTCAAGTTAATTGTATTTTCTTTATAGTGCCAGATCACAACTTCTTTTAATAAACAAGCTAAATAGCCATATGTAATATCATTTCTGTCTCTACATGGTCACACGTTTACAAATTTCTGCTCCCTGAATCGTGCATGATGGACTTCCTCACAGTCACTCTCTGCTGCATGGGAATGAGGGTGTGCACCACATCTGACTGGACCGATAGTTTTGCAGAAGATTTCAATCAGCATGTGCTTGACAGGCAGGACTTTTTCAGTCATCACCGGATGATAGGCTTTGACCCAACTTGGCAGTACTCCCCCTGGCTGTACCAGACTGGCCCTGGGAAGTCAGTAAATACACCCTTAGGAAAAAAAGTATACTTCATTTTTTATAAGTATACTTAAGTAAAGGTCAAGTATAAAAGTATACTTTATTTAGTAAGTACACTAATATCAATGTACTAGTAGTGTACTTGTGTACTAATAGCGCTTGAGATAAACTGGGCCACTTTCTAGTTTTTAAAAGTATAGTTTTCTATTTTGAAGTTTAAAATAGCTTCTATTTCCCTGACTGTCCCAGTCAGCAGTGTAAACTGTGAGAGGGACTTCTCAACCATGAACAGGGTAATAAATACTTTTTACAACAGCATTTGCTGCTTTAAGCTAAATTTTAACAGTTAATTAATTTGCTGGTCAAGACAAACATTCACAATAGGCTGCAAGAAGACCGTCTTGCAGCCTGCATGTGGATCTCAATAAATGGGCCAGACATTTTTGACTTTCCATATCATTAGGCTCTGGAAATGTTCTTCCAGAAGACCAGAAAAATACACTGCAGTGAAAAAAGCTGCACACTTTGTGGATAAAAAATGAATGTTAATTTTTAGCTTATAGGGTTGTACTGTTGAAATAATTGTTCAGTTATTTACTGCTGTCATTAAAAGAAACAAATTAACACCATGACTCCTTGTGTTTGTGTCAGTGTCAGTCTGAACAGTTTGTGCCACCGCCAACCATTTTATACTAAGTGTTGATTTTCAAAATATATTATATAAAGCGGTTGTTTTTCGGTTGGGATTTGCATCTGTTTACATTGAGCACTCCTGCGTTTCTCCTAAAACATGGCCGACCACAACTTGTCATAATGTAGATGTCTAGCTGTACCCAAGCTCTATACATTCATTTAAAGGGCACCTATAGTGAAAAATCGACTTTACAAGCTGTTTGGACAGAAATGTGTGTATAGTGTATAGTGTATAAACTGTGATACTGGGATGAAATAAACACACCCAGTCCTTTTTTTTTCAAATTTAACAACATAAAAACGGTGGACCAATTGGAGCGGTTTTCAGATCGACCGCAACTTTACGTAGGAGTGCGGTCCTCCCGCCCACCAATATTGATTGACAGCTGCGTGCATTAACATGTCCGGTAGTCACGTGTATAATCATATCAACAAGAACAGACTTGCGCAAAGCAACTGGAAAAAAAAGGTCTGTTCAGTTCGCTAGGATCATCAATCATCATCAAACGTGATCAATACTGAGTTTTACAAGTTTAAAATGTTTTAAAACAGAGCATGTGTGTAATGAATTACAGCGATTCATTTCAGATTCACTTAATCAGCACAGCCGCGTGTCAGCTGTTTTACTTTAAAGAGAAATTAACTCTGACTGGTGTTCCTTAACTTAACACTACACAGAAATTTACTCAGGTTAAATGTTAATACATCACTAATAAAGAGTCGATTTGGTGTTGCTTTAACTGTCATTATTTCACTCTAGTGCAAATTTTTAATGCTACTGAACATACTAAAATACATTAAACAACAAATAAAACAAAGCCAAACTCAATATCAGTTTAAAATATGTATTAAACCATTCAGGCTTGCAAAAATACAGTGCAAAAATATCAAGTCTGCATAAAATGGCAATATGGTACAATATGAAGTACAGAATCTGTTGTACCATATTTTCTTTGAAGATCAAATGGTTTGAAATAACACAGCTCATTAACATTGACTACTGTTAAAACTTTGTTTGGATGCAGTCTGACTGTTAATGCTCATCAAAACATACCGTTTCCATTAGTGTGCCACATAACAGTACATTTTCATCTTTGACAGTTAGAGTCATGATCTTGCAAAACACTGGCATCTCACATGCTACTTCTGTGCAGATAATAAAGTCAGGACGATACTCTGTGCCATGATGTTTGATCCACTTTACAGCATAGACTATTTCAGACATTACCACACCTAACTTTGAAGCAATCTCTGGGCCACCTCTAATTTCCCTGAGTTCCACCATCTTTCCTGGGCCAAGAGTCAGTCTGTACTGGCTAAAAGACTCCCAATACATTGCCATACAACTCTGGTGCTTTTTGGCTAGTGTTTTGGTGATGTTTTTGAAAGTTTTTAATTGTGTTTTAAAGAATTAGTGCTTAGCTTCATAACACATACACCACATGTGCAAAATTGGTCCAATTTTTCTTATACATTGTGGGTAATGCTAGCTGGGCAACTCCTTCTAGAATGTCGTGCATTATATCAACAGCAAAATTGTTGGCTGTGTTGAAATATTTAAGTGAATTTAATAAGCATGCTCTTTTGACACCATACACGTGAGGTAGTGTAGAATCAGTCTGTAAAGTTTTACAATGCAGAGCATGCATCTCAGCAGTTCTTAGTTCAACCTCAGGTCTATCTTCAGAGAACACTGACTGAAACTGACCCTTCTCGAGCAGACAGAAACGACAACAATATCGAGCCCCAAATGTTTCCAGAAACCCAAACAAGCTGTGCAGGCCTAGATTATCCCCTGTGACTTGAACGATAGTACCCTTAATGCATCTTCCAGACACTGGATTCTTAACTTCCTCAATCTCAAGCACTTTCACATCATTGACCAGGGGCTCAATTATGGAGTTAAAACTATAGCGCTTAACATCCTGTGCATGAAAGAGGGCCCATAAATGAATATTAACCAGTCAGGAGTTAAAAACTGGGGGGAAAATTTTCAATGAAAAATAGATTGCACTCAATTCATGTATACCTTTCTTTGAACCCAGTGGATTAGCAGTCTCAAAATCATCATAAAATATCTGAATTTGTAAGGCATCTTTTTCTGTATAAAATAAAGGATTGCTTTTAAAATGTGATGCATCACTTAAGTCCACATAAATTCCTTCCTTTGAAATGTGTCTGGGTTTAAACAAATGGGTAAGTTGTGGATTTTTTTAAAATTGTCTTTAGTGTTTCTAAAATGGGAATATAAGAAAATTTATCCATCACAACAACTTGATCAAATGTCCCTGTAGTTTTATTTCTTCTGCTGTCAAATCTTGTGCCGAGTACTATTTCTCTAGGTTCAACAGTTCCCTATTTCGCTGTAAACAGTCGCTGTCGCTTGACTTCAGAATTTAACAAAGTAAATGAATTTTCTAAATTAGTAAAAGATTCTTCTATTTTCCTTTTACTAGCAGTGTCCTCAGAAGACAGACTGAGCAAAGCTGCATCCTGGGCTTGACTTTGAACCTCAAAAAACACTTCTTCCATAGATGAAACAAAACCATTTATAGCAGACTGACTTAAACCAGCAACTTTCAGTTGTGCAACAGCAAACGCACACATATCTAAAGTGTTCTTATTAGACTTCAACATTGCAGATGTTGTGGCCACTTCTTCAGCACTGTCACTCTGGTGAAACATTTCAGCACTACTTTCTTCCTCTGCCTCACAGGTGCCACTAGGGTCACAACTCTGTTCACATTGTTCAGGATGTTTTATATTCAAATGTTTTCTAAAACCTGAAAAGGTACCAAACTCAGAACCACATCCTGCCTCTACACATTTACGTCGAAGGCTCTTTCCAGGAACCAAACCATGAACAAATCTGAAGTGCCTACCAAGCATTTTTGAACCATTTAATTCAGTCTCACAAACAAAACACTTCATGAGTGCACTGGAACTTTAGGCACCTAGTTAAGCAGCCTTGCTCTAACCTCAGCAACACGAGGACTTTCTTTCACTTTCCCAACATCTATATTGTACACAGTGGTTTGAATGAAAGTGTATATGTTGTGCAGCATAGTTTTGTAAGAGGTGCCAAAAACATAATGTGCCTTAAACAGTTCATCAAAAGCACCAAGAGAAGAGGCGGACTTGCATAGAATGGCATGCTGATCAAGGATGATGAAAAACTGGTGAATTGAATCCTTCTGAGGACCTACAGCCAGGAGATGGGGCTGATTGCTTCCAGAGATGTCTTGCAGATGCTCCTCGATGTTTGTTCCACTCTAAAAAAGCAAGCAAGTAAAAAAAGAAACATCACTAACAAGTTAAATAATAGAAAACTATGACAGATCATTAAATAAAACCAGCAAACAAACCTTCTTGAAGACAACAAGATGATTTTCTGCTTGAGAAGCAGAGACTTTCCCTGGTCTCTTCCGGCCTTGAGCAGACGGTGGGATCAGATGCAACAGTAGTAGTACTGAAGCAAGGTCGCTGTCCCAAACTATTTAAACGGGTAACAAACAATAAGTTAACAAAATTATTGTTAACTCACAGCAAAACAATGTTGAAAACTAGATGAACTAACTAAATGAAAAAGCCAAGAATATATTCAAAGTGATTAAAGCTACATTATCAATCTCAGTCTGAATCCAATTATTTGTAAATCTGATAAAACTCTGATACAAACCTCCAACATATAAAAAATTGCTTGAATATTATTTGCAATTATACATTTTATATATATACATTATATATATATATATATATATATATATATATATATATATATATATATATATATATACATTTATATATACTTTATATATATATATATATATATATATATATATATATATATATATATATATATATATATATATATAGGAACTCAGCCATATTCTAAGCGGAGTTAAAACCAGCAGTCATGAAAGCCTCATTGCGCCCCTCCGTCTCCTTCTTAATTAAGTATCGCCCAGAGCTTAATTCCAATACACACTCTCCTTCCAACTTTATAAAACAAAGGACGTGTTGTAACCATCGGTTAATAATTGATGGCCCATCGAGAAAATCTGGCCATTTGACTGTTTTGTTGCTAATAGTTGTGTATGTTTTACTACGTATGTAAGCAAGTACAGTAGGTGAGAGTTCAAAGTGACTTTTACCGCCGGGGCTTATACCGCCGCCGTTTGAAATAACTGCTGCTCTGTTTTTAGTGTAGGACCGCAGTTTGTGAAAAAGCCGCCAGGGGGCGCAAAGGGACGGGATGCGAACGGAAAGAAATAGCCTTTACAGCAGCTTTAAATATGCTACTGTGCTTGTAAATGATATTAAACAATAGGTCAAAGCATTATAAGTCCTTCATTAATCATTTAAAATTTGTTAACACACTTTATTGTAAACTTTTTAAGTGCAAAGAGGACTCGTTTTGGAATTGAAGAAATAAAAGACAACTAACATGACACACACATTCAATACAAATAAGTAGTCTTAAATAAATAAATGAAGCAGTCTTTTAGCCTGCTTTTAGTGTTTGCCGTTTTGATAGGACTAAGACAAGACTTTTTCATTTATGTATTTATTTATGTTTTTCATTACATTTTCGTTGTTGATTATATTTTACTATCTTATTTTATGTCTGAATTATTGTACATAATAATAAACGAATAATGAAAATAAATTAATAATGAAAATATGCCTAAATAAATAATTTATTTAAATATATTGCGGCGAAACACTGAGAAACGGTCAGGGGCATGGTCTAAAGAGCTTAAGTTGAATGCTGCTTCATCAAAAGCAAAAAAAATAAATTGACCTACCTTAAGCAGATCACTAAAAGTATAATAAAAATAATTTTTTGCTCTCTCTCTCTCTCTCTCTCTCTCTCTCTCTCTCTCTCTCTATATATATATATATATATATATATATATAATTATGTATTTATTTAATTATATATAATTATAAATATATTCTTAATAAACTTCCCAGCCACAAATATTAAAAAAACACAACTTGTATTAAAACTGGGCGAGGATTAGAAAGAATACGATGCTTGTTATATAATTTAAAATGTTATTCCTCTTGTCCAATTTCTTTATGCACATTTTTTTACTCGCTACTCTGCCAGGAACTTCGCCAGAGAGCACCTTCAAAAATCTCAATCTCATGGCTCATTCTTCACGAATATAGAATTAAAATAAGGGCGCGTTTGGTTCATTGGGCATCCCGCGGGTGCAACCAACAAGAGTTGTGCATTTTAGTTTAACTTTTTGAGCGTTAAAAGCAGTTCGGTGTTAGTTTTTATTTAAATATATCAAGCCGAAACTAAACAGCGCATTCTCTCCGTCTCCTCGTTCATAGACCGGGACGCACTGCTGAAGCAGGCAATAGAGAAACTCCGTCATTCATCATAATCTTAGCTGATGTTTCGGAGTTGAAAGAATATATTAAAGAGAAATGTTCTTTTAACAGTCCCTATATATTTAATCGTTTTCTTTCTTTTTTTCTTGTCATTTCTCTTCAGCAAATTATATTTTTTAAAGCTGCTTGATTCTTTTAAAACCAAAAGCAGAGCCCGTCAATTGGTGTTTTTCCATAAGATACGTTTATCCTACGATAATTTATCCTCTGATCCTTTTGCATAAAGGTTTTAATAAAAAAAAAAACAGGTCACTTAATTACTTTCGATGTGCTAAAATATTTGTTAAACGAATGTTATTTAAAAAAAAGCATATGCACATATTACAATTGTAAAATAGTCTAAAATGCATGGTCTAGTCAGAAATAAAGGAAATTAGTTATATTTAATGCATAAAATAGGCTAGCCCCTTTTATAAATTGAGTTTAATTGATTTGAAACTTTTAATTGCATTTTAATGTCCTGTATAAATAATAAAAGTTGCATCAGATTGACGAAAAAACGAATATTAATACCTGCAAACAGGGCCACGGTTACTTTTTTTTCACTGACTGGCATGACTGGCAAACGCGTCAGAAAAAAAACTGCTGAATCTCTGCGAATATTTGGTTAACTTATAAAACAAATGTCTGGTTTAGTGATGTTAGTAATGCATAGAAAAATGCAAAGCAGAATTCTCCTGAGCTCATTAAACCACTGATGAAAGCGACGGAATCACTGGCCCACCACGTTCTTACGAACATATTTTATTTATTAAAGGTATTATTTCATTGACCTGAACATAACCAGTTATAATATAATTACTAACCCATCGTTTAAAGCAGGCAACACTCTATTCAGCTATGTTCTGTGTTTTTACTTACAAATATTTTCGTTTTGGCGAATGCTTGGAGCGTAATATAGATATTTTAAATAACAGGTAGTAGGGGTGGGCGGTACACCGATGTCATAGTCATCACCGGTGTGACATTGCGCCACGACATGGATTTTCTAATACCGTCAATACCGTAATAAATCAATTATGCGCCTTGAACGGCTGCATTTACATCAATAATAGCTAATTCTAAATATCAAGGCATTCAATTTTCTTCAAACGTTCAGTTGTGGTCTGAATACATGTCCTTATACTACAGGGCTCGAAATTGCAATCATTTTGGTCGCATGAGCGCCCGAAATGTAATCTATGCGCCCTCATAATATATTTGGGAGCATTTGTGTGTCTGAATATAATAAACAGGGAGCTTTTGTTACTGCAGGAAATACAAACGGCTGAAGAGTGAAAAGTGCACAGGTTTGCAAACCTCACCTAAAGTTATAATAATAATAATGGCGCAGATGACAGCGATCATGACATGAGGTAAATGTTGATCCGCCAGCTGAGATCAATCGAGTGTTTTCGGAGAAGGTGCCCGAATCTTGATGCGTTGCATTCACCGCGTGTTCAGCGCAAATGTCCGCTAAATATAAAATCTAACACTGTACACATCATCGCCAAATAAACTCACCTTTACTAAGTTTACACTGAAACTATGGCTCATAACAAAGAGCGGAATTGCGCTGGTGGTCATCGCGAGAATCTGGCTCTGTCTGCTCATAAATTGGTGCGGCTGACTCGCCTGCTTTATTCCACCAACACAGAGAAATGAAGATCAGCTCATAACGAGACTGAGCATTTACAATGAACCAAACCAAAACTTTTAAAGAGTGATGGAAGTGAGACTTTCTTTTGTCCGTTCTTCCTTGAGATGTTTTTTATTTTGCTATTGAAAGTAATTCCATGATATTATGCCGTCACCGTTCAAAAGATAGAAACATTCATTTTCATAAGGCCCCATATTTAATGCGGTTTCGTTTTTAAACGCATAGGCTTTGTTACGCCATCCGTCCTATAGGAGTTTTGGATTTTGTGTATTCATGTTTGTGAAAAACACTTAATAGTGGAGACCCCTTCCCCCTTCTCATAACCAAAAGCTTGTCTGTCAGGTGTTAATGGGCATCAGTGAGGCCGAAATCATGTCTATTTAAGTGTCTTTAATATGGTGTATAGATTATTATGCGTTATTGAAACATCAAGGGGGACGCAGCAAAGTCACTTATAAATTAAAATTGTATTATTTTATGCAATTTTATTATTTTATGCAACAGCCTTACATTTAAAATGGAAACTTAACGGCGATTATAATCAAAAAGAACTCAGCCTATAAGGCTAGATGTTTTCTTTCCCTTATTTATTAATTTATTTGTTCATGTGTTTGGCGCATGTAACTCGTGTGCCATCGGAAAACTAGTGTAATGACGGCAAGCCATCTTTCCCAGACTCGGGGCAAAGTCCTGCCTCTCCTTTCACTCCGTCCCGAAGCCCCAGCTGGCCCTCCTGGCATCCTCTGCGTAAAACATATGCTGGATAAGTTGACGGTTCATTCCGCTGTGGCAATTACAGACTAATAAAGGGACTAAGCCAAAAAGAAAATGAATGACGAATGAATGAATGAATAAATAAATAATAATAATAAAATAAAAATAAGGTAATAATCTTTACACACAGATGCCGCGTAAGTGGCCTTTTTTAATTTAGAGATGGTACATTTGAATTGCCTCTGCCACTTCTTCCCCCACCTCAAACCTGAAAGTTGAAGAGAGAACTATATTCTTTGAATAAAACTATTGAGCTATAAAGGGAAAAAACGCAGAAGAAATTTGCCATTATATTAATTTTAGCACAGCTGCCAGTCATTTTCACATTCGTTTTTCAGTTAGGGATTAATATTAAAGTAGCCTAGTAAAAATGTTTATACTATAATATTATAATTTGTTATATCCATTATTATTATTATTATTATTATTATTATTATTATTATTAAAGCTATACAATTGACAAAACGCAGAACCCTTAAAAAATTTGCTTTCATTTTGACATAGCTAAAGCACACGTTTAAAGTTATGTAAAAAAAACATCCCATTCTACAGCAGCAGTCAAGTTAGGACACTTAAAAATGCCTTTTGCGTTTGAAGATGATCGACCTGCGAAGTTATGTTTACAGTGTTATAAAAGAAAAAGGTAGGCTATTTAGTGCGTGTGGATTTACCGTAGACAGGCTTTCTGTTTGGCTAATGCCTAAAAATGTAAGTAAGTAACACATTAATTTTAGCAACTATTTTTAAATGGCATTTAAAATTTTAATTCATTTTTTTATTTAATTTAACATTTAAATATAATTTAATTTAAAACATTTATTTTTTCCTCGCTGATTTTGGTTGGGTAATAAAGCGTGATGACTCAGATATGATCTAGTTTAGCTTGCATGTGTGGGCATATTTTGACGTCTTTACCTAAAACTTTAAACATTTATAATATTTAAAATAAAACGGAAAGAAATAAGGAGACTAACATAATTTAAAACACTTATTTGGTGCTTAAATCACCTTCAGAAAGTTTTGCCAGCTGTGGTAGAGCGCAACGGAGGCTCCACTGGAATGTAGCAGATGTTTTAAAACTTGGTATTATTTATTAATATGTTATTAATGTGTTTTTGTGTTCCTCGTCTTGTACGTCGCCGTGTTATTGTGCGTCAACGTCACGTTTATCTGTCCTTAAGCGCGCATATAGTCGAACATTTCTGCTCGACATCGGTAGAAACAAACTTCACAAGTTAAACTCCGCGGACACTGATGAACTGCAAGATCTCGGCTTGCTCCGGATGCCTACCCATCCTCCGACCCCCACCTCACCACCTCGCCCACAATGGAGGCGCTTCAAGCGGCGCGAGAGGAAGCAGAAGAGGGGTAAGCGCGGGGGTATCCGAACAAGGCTAGCGGCTAACCCCCACAAACCCGCTATCCCCTCCATCATTCTAGCGAACGTACGCTCGCTAGACAACAAACTGGACTACATCCGTCTACTTCGTTCATCACATAGGACTGTAAAGGACTGTTGTGCTTTTGTGTTTACGGAAACTGCACATTAGTGAGCAGCAGACAGCCCACCCCGATGCTTTTCTCATCCTGGCAGGGGACTTTAACCATGCAGACCTAAAGAGTGTGTTTCCAAAAATACAACAACACAGACTTTCCAACACGGGGCAATAACACAATGAACTTTGTTTACACCACACAGAGAGGAGCTTACAAAGCCTTCCCCCTCCCCCACCTTGGTGGACCACTTAACTGTCATGCTAATGCCTGCTTACAGACCGATAGTTAAAGTCACCAAACCGGTTTGCAAGGAGATACAAGTGTGGCCAGAAGGTTCTTCAGAGGCTTTACAAGACTGCTTCAATACTACAGACTGGGATATGTTCAAACAGGCTGCCACTCAAAAGAGCAAGAGCACCAGCCCCAATCATGTACACCTTCTACAGAGGCACTATTGAGAGCATCCTGACCAGCTGCATCACTGTGTGGTTTGGAACCTGCAATGCATCCTGCAGGAAAACACTTCAATGCATAGTGAGAACAGCTGAGAAGATCGTTGGTGTCTCTCTCCCCTTCCTTCAGGACATTTACAGCACACGTCTTACCCGTAAAGCCCTCTGCATAACAGCAGATGCCACCCACCCAATGCACAACTTCTTCAGTCTGCTGCCATCACACACACACACACACACACACACACACACACACACACACACACACACACACACACACACACACACATATTAATTTATATATATTTGGTTGACAATAAATAAATAAAAGAAAGAATTAATGAATGAATTCTACAGTCTGCTTGTGCCTCTATGTTTGTTAGTTACTGGAGACATCCAGTAAGACACAGTCAAATATTCAGTCCAAATGCACTGGAGAGACCTGAAACATGTTAATTTTTCCTTATTGGCTCTATGACATTTAGATGTTGCATATTATTCTGTGGTCTTAAGAAAAGTGTTAAGTATTTCAGCACATAAGAGCAAATATAGCTTATAGCCCATTTCGTTGCGCTCGGCAGCTTTTCACTAATAAAGCTCTTCATGTAAATTTCATTTTTCAATTTTAGCACGTCATATAAAAACATTGCCCTTGCGCCCTCATTTATGATATCCTGCCGCCGGGCCTGCTATAGCGAAACTTTATTGTTTGAGAAGAAACAAAAACGGAAACTGTGCATGAAAACCTGGCTGGGAAGACGGCGATAACATGAATATTCTGTTCTTCAACGAGAAAAAAAAAAAAAAAAAAAAAAATCGCAGACACGACACAATGACGGCTTTAATTATACAACGCAGTGTTTCAAGAGTTCACACTTAGATATTGTTTGACAACTGTTAGCAGGTTTGGCATGCTGTCCCGGGAGAGAACCCTGAGCTCGGAGATAGGTGAGCCCAGGGCTCCCGCCTGGTCCATAGAGCATATGCGGGGAGTACGAGATCAGGTGGTTCTCGAGAGCTCCCCGTGGTAAGAGGAAGAAAAGGAGGAGAAGGGGTGGATGGGGGGTTTCTTCGGAAAACGAAGATAAGAGAGTAGTTCTAGCTAGGCTACTTATAGTGAGTTGGGGTTAATCTGATTGGCTAACTAGTGAATGTAAATGAGTGGCCAGCTGCGGTCAATCATATCACGTGCTCCTCTCGAAATTAGTTTGAAAACTTCACTTCAAGAGTTCACACTTAGATATTGTTTGACAACTGTTAGCAGGTTTGGCATGCTGTCCCGGGAGAGAACCCTGAGCTCGGAGATAGGTGAGCCCAGGGCTCCTGCCTGGTCCATAGAGCATATGCGGGGAGTACGAGATCAGGTGGTTCTCGAGAGCTCCCCAAATGCAGGAGACTCGGGACAGCAGCCGTGTATTCGAAGAAACTCCCCAAAAGGCTTGGATGGCTATATCCGGCTGCTGGATATAGTGGTTTTTCAGAAGGAAAGGTAAAGGGGGCTCCTGTGGGAGCAAAGGGTGATACAGACTCCTGCGGGAGCCCGAGCAGGGTTGGCGTGGGCTATGAATACTCCTGCGGGAGTATAGACTCTGGGAGACCCCTGCGGGGGTTAGAGCCATGGGGTGGACAGGAATCCTGCTGGGGTAGTAAAAAATGGGGAAGGGCAAGTGGGGGCTGGATAGTGGGGGGTGAAGGGGGCTGGGGTGGGGCATGGACTCCAAAGGAGTGAATTGCTCAAGGAACACTCCTTGCGGAGATAGAGCTGGGAGGTGGCAGCGCTATATATAAATATATATGTATATATGAAAATATATAGATATATAAATATATAATGGGGTAATCTAGTGCCTTGGGGGGGCGATTTTTTTTTTTTGGACTCCTGCGGGAGTCGAAGCTCCTGGACACTCCTGCGGGAGATAGAGCTGTATGTGCCATCTCCAGCTGGAATCGGGAAGAGGAAGGGCAGGTGAAGGCCCCAGCTGAAGGGTGAATGGCAGTTGGGCGATGACCCCTGCGGGGGTCGATGCTCGGGACCACTCCTGCGGGAGTTAGAGCTTGAGGGTGACGGCACTATATATAAATGTATATTTATATGCGTGGGTGCATATATATATGCATATATATAAATGAAATAAAATAAATGAAAGGTAAATGTGTAAAATAAAAGTATAAGAAAATAAAATAAGCTAGGGCCGGGGAGGGTCGGTGACGTGACTCGTGCTCGTGTCACAGCTCGGGGTTGGTTGAGCTATTTTGGCCAGCTGCAGTAGGAGTCGGGAGAGATGAGGGGGAGGTGAAGACTCCTGCTGGAGGGTGACGGGCAGAATTGGTGCTCTGGGGGTGTTCCTGCGGGAACAGAGCGTGGTGGTGGCAGCGCTATATATAAATTAATATTTATATGCGTGGGTGCATATATATATGAATTTATATAAATAAAATCAAACAGAGAGCAAAAATAAAGCTATATTATATGTCATTGTTAAAATGACCTATAATATGTAAAAGCTAGGGTTGGGGGAGGGGCTGTGAGATGATTCCTGCGGGAACCGAAGCTCGGGGTAACACTCCTGCGGGAGTCAGAGCCATGGGGGGGGGCAGGGTCCTACAGAAGTCAGGGAAAGGTGGAGGGGTGGTGAAGACTTCTGTGGAAGCGGCCAGGGGGGGGCGGGGGTGACAGGGGGGGCCTGGGCGGGAAAAACTCCTGCTGGAGTTGGGTGAGTGAATAGGGAGAGAAAGCTGAGTGCGACTCAGAGCCAGAAGGAAGAAAGCAGGGTTAGGTGGCTGGGTCGTGCCCGCGCCCTTGGGTGGCTGAGTAGCTCCTCCGCCCTCTGGGAGCCGGGATGGCTGTGTCTTGTCTTATCCCTGGATTAGGCTCGTGCCTTTGGCCGCTAGGTTTAAGGTGTCTGCTGGTGAGGGTCCTTTGATTTGAAGATTTGAAGGTATTGGAAGACCACCTTCCTATTGTTTGTATGTGTTGTTGAGATAGCCCTTTATGTGCAACTGTGGTGGCGGCTCCAAATCTGACTGGAGTATGAATCTGGTGGGAAGCCTGAATGGTGGAGGACTGCTTTAATGTGTTTTTGAAACCAAGGCGTGTCACTGGATGGTGTGTGAAAAAAGGGGGGCTGGGGGACTTAAGCTTAGCATTTCCTATAGTGTATGTATGCTAGGAGTGTTTGGAATGGCTTGTGGGGAAGGGGATATTGAATATGTAGATGCATTGTCCTTTTCTGGATTGATCTGTTTATCATGATTGATAGTTTCCTCGTCAATCAAAGTTAGATCTGTGATGGTGGGGTGCATCTAGAGTGTGGTCTGTATGCAAGGATAGGTATCCTTTCTGAGTGTGGAAATGCGTTGGAGAGTATGTAGGGCGAGATGGGCAGTCTGATGTCTGGGAGGGTGGGAAGCCTTTAATAAGAAGGCCGGTTTGTGAATTAGCAATAGAATCATAGTTTGTGTGAATGCAAGTATGTGATGAACAGACTGATTGTTTGCGGGGGCAAACGGGAATGAAATGTTTGGATGTGTTCTGTAGGGAGGAACTATTGAGATATTCTGGGGTTACTTCCTAAAATATATTTATAGGTGTTGATGCAAATCATGTATGTGGGAATGTCATCTTCAAAGGAGGGATGAGGTCAGGTGCGGCTCTGCTTCTGGTACCAGTTTCTAGAAACAAAAGCAAGAAAGGGAATCAGCAATTTCCTTATATAATTAGGAACATGTACAACAGTTTATTATTAAATTATTATTTTTTTATTTTTATTTTTTTTTGCTGAAGTCCAAATGAAGAGTTGTATATGAATTTAAGCATGATAATGATAATGATAACGCCTTTTGTTAGTGCAGTGGACAGCGGCTTCATTGTAATGGTAAATGAGAATTTTTGGAGGCGGACTATTAATTTCTCCGCGATATGGTCCGTTGGTAGCGCGTCGGCAGTCCTGATAACATCCCTCTAAGCCTACGGCGGGGGCGGCGTCTGCGTATTAAAGATATGTACTGAGGATGAAATTGGATCGTTTATAAATGAGTGGGCAGCAATTCCAGTGCTTAGGAAGGAAAGCATAAGCCGGTCGCACGCCTTAAGCGCTGTTCGGTGACGTGCTGCGTTGCGCCATGCATTTAGAATTCAAAACATATGTTCTATCAGGGTGCGCGTCGGGGGCTGTCCGCAGTGCTTAGTCACAATTCAGGACTCTATTTGTATTCTGCCGCGCCACGGAGCGCTATGTAAATAGTTTAGTTTAAATTAAATATGAATTTGCGTGTCTGGTGTGCATTAGCCTTCCCCCTGTCATGTACGCACCCCGTCGCCGCGCTGAGCGGTGCCTCCGGTGCGCGACGCCCTTCAGACCGAGTTGATATGGCCGAGATCGGATAGAGATATATTCTCATCTAATCCGGGGACTGATGCTGCGAGTTGGAGGTGTGTGACAAAAAGGCGTCCCTGCAGGATAATGCGCGTGTGAGTTTTGATGTCCTAAGATAGACAGTTTGTGCTTAGCGCAATCTTTTCTCTTCAAGAATATATAAGGGAACTAAATTTCAGTCGATTTATTTAGGTATGCATGTATGCAATTCTGCGAATCCAAATTGATGCTTAGGAATTTTATAGAAGTGCTTGAGCCGGAGGTTCTTCCACGATGGAAATGCCAATATTAGAAAGACTTGTCACTAAGTTCTTATATCTTCAGATATATTATATCTTCAGAACTTATATCTCAGAGATACGTGTAAACGTCTAGTAGATGAACTACGTGCGAACGCCGTAGTTATTGCCGAGGATCCAGCAAATTGTTTCTGAAATGTGGTTACTTCTGCGTCCGAATGATAGACAGACTGCGAAGTAGAATTGTGATGCCTGATTAATGCCAGAAATCGGAGATACCAGAGATCAGGGTTTAATGGAATTACTTAAAAGGCGGGGGTGATGTCGACTGCGAAACTTTGCAGCAGACTAGATTAATTAAATACCACGCCACAAACCAAGAAATCTCTTTAGGGCATCTTCGTTCGGCGTGATGAATAATGCTGAAAAAGGCGGAATTATGAGAATATGAAAGATCCGTTATTAGACGTTTTTAGAAACGTTCTAATGCCCATTTCAGTAGGGCTAATGTGAATGTGCTTGACGAAGCAGCAAGAATGAGGGGATCGAACATGAATTTATTGTCGATCTCTTTTTCTATAATAGCTCTGTGATTTCTGGTTCAGCGTTGGTGGAGGGCTGGGAAGGGAGCGCCAAGATACCGGGCTTGGATCCGTTATACAGACCTGGAATGAGAAATTCAGAAAAATTAGGTCAGGGTGCAAACATAAATCAGTATAAAGATTAAAAATGTTGACAAGTAATTTGTTTTCTTTAGACTTGGCTGACGGCGTGCCTGTCGCCGCAGTAGTAGCAAGTGTGAGAGGAGGGAAGGCTGGGTTTAGAGTGGTAAGGATTGCTGGAAGAGGAGGGCTGGAGTTTGTACTGGATTGGGGAGCTGCAGGCTAGAAGAGTTGCGTTATTGTCCGGGATGATGATTGAAAATAGTAGGAGGTTGTTTTGTCCGTGAGTAGCTTTCGGAAGAGCTGGAGCGGACTTGTCGTTAGTTTCTTCGGAAAACGAAGATAAGAGAGTAGTTCTAGCTAGGCTACTAGTGAGTTGGGGTTAATCTGATTGGCTAACTAGTGAATGTAAATGAGTGGCCAGCTGCGGTCAATCATATCACGTGCTCCTCTCGAAATTAGTTTGAAAACTTCACTTACGATCATATTAACAACTAACATTAATATCAATAACTCCTCTCGCTTTAGACTTTACCTTTTAGAGCTTGTTCTTGTCGGCGCAATATAAGTTTATTGCATGTATAGCTACGAATCAGATTATGAAGAATGATTAAGAGCATGCTTTTCCTTTATTTCATCCTTTCCGTAAGGTGTTTTATTTATTTATTTATTTATTTATAATTTTTTTAAATAATGATGACAATATTCACTATCTAAGCATTCCTCGGTATACTACCAACAAATTACGCCCCTGTACCCAAGTAGCCTACCTAAGTTAATTTACATTTCATGTAAAAAATAAGAAATCAAAAAAGACCAAAGTATTATGCTAAATATCCGTACAAACGAACATGTTTGTTGTTTAACTTTCGTTGATAAAACAACACAATACAGCCTATAATAATGTAGGCTAGTTAAATAGAAATAACTTTAACTGCTTGAAACAGTAAACGTTACATTTTAGAAACTTCATCAATAATAATATAAATAGTAACATAGAACAAAAATATTAGCCTAGGCTTGTAACAACATAAGTCAGATGTTGAAAAACCTGGCTGGGAAGACGGCGATAAAATGAATTTTCTGTTCTTCAACAAGAAAATAAAATCGCAGACACGACACAATGACGGCGTTAATTATACAACGCAGTGTTTTAGATCATATTAACAACTAACATTAATATCAATAACTCCTCTGGCTTTAGACTTTACCTTTTAGAGCTTGTTCTTGTCGGCGCAATATAAGTTTATTGCATGTATAGCTACGAATCAGATTATGAAGAATGATTAAGAGCATGCTTTTCCTTTATTTCATCCTTTCCGTAAGGTGTTTTATTATTTATTTTTTTATTTATTTATAATTTTTTAAATAATGATGACAATATTCACTGTCTAAGCATTCCTCGGTATACTACCAACAAATTACGCCCCTGTACCCAAGTAGCCTACCTAAGTTAATTTACATTTCATGTAAAAAATAAGAAATCAAAAAAGACCAAAGTATTATGCTAAATATCCGTACAAACGAACATGTTTGTTGTTTAACTTTCGTTGATAAAACGACACAATACAGCCTATAATAATGTAGGCTAGTTAAATAGAAATAACTTTAACTGCTTGAAACAGTAAACGTTACATTTTAGAAACTTCACAAATACTAATCAATAATAATATAAATAGTAACGTAGAACAAAAATATTAGCCTAGGCTTGTAACAACATAAGTCTGATGTTGAAAAACCTGGCTGGGAAGACGGCGATAAAATGAATTTTCTGTTCTTCAACAAGAAAATAAAATCGCAGACACGACACAATGACGGCGTTAATTATACAACGCAGTGTTTACGATCATATTAACAACTAACATTAATATCAATAACTCCTCTGGCTTTAGACTTTACCTTTTAGAGCTTGTTCTTGTCGGCGCAATATAAGTTTATTGCATGTATAGCTACGAATCAGATTATGAAGAATGATTAAGAGCATGCTTTTCCTTTATTTCATCCTTTCCGTAAGGTGTTTTATTTATTTATTTATTTATAATTTTTTAAATAATGATGACAATATTCACTGTCTAAGCATTCCTCGGTATACTACCAACAAATTACGCCCCTGTACCCAAGTAGCCTACCTAAGTTAATTTACATTTCATGTAAAAATAAGAAATCAAAAAAGACCAAAGTATTATGCTAAATATCCGTACAAACGAACATGTTTGTTGTTTAACTTTCGTTGATAAAACAACACAATACAGCCTATAATAATGTAGGCTAGTTAAATAGAAATAACTTTAACTGCTTGAAACAGTAAACGTTACATTTTAGAAACTTCACAAATACTAATCAATAATAATATAAATAGTAACGAAGAACAAAAATATTAGCCTAGGCTTGTAACAACATAAGTCAAAAAAAACTGCGTCTCTCCGCCTTTTGTTTTCTATTCATATTTTAAATTCTTTGCCAGAAAAACTAACATGTTGACTTTGTTCGGTTTAAGCGGAGACTTATTTGAGATTACAATGTTTCCAGCAGCACTGAGTCGGTGTGCCTGTAGCGCATGCAGATACTTTTTCGCAACCGTGGCAAAGAGGGTATCTTGCTCCACCGCCTGCATTTCTCGGAAACCAGCTCTACATTGCGGAGCGGCGCGTTCTCAACTACCAAATATGCTGCTTAATTTCTCATCAACGTCTACTATTTATCAGTTTCTCTTTTGTATTTGGCCATTTTTGAAAAGGCCTCTCTGCCATACCTGGCTGACTAGCTGGGCATTTGCGTTCAGTAGATGACACCGGAGCTGGCTCTGCATTTCATGGGCTGGGTGACATGACCGCAGCTCTGGAGGTTCGACGTGTTTGTCCATTTAACACTTATTTTTCTAAACAAGCCCAACAAATAGCTTCATCCTAATTATTGATTCGCCTTTCTCGTTCGCCACGAATCCAAAATGTTTCCAAATTGGGGATGTAATATAAGTTTTCCAGCGAGGTTCATGGCTGAACTTGGACTTGCTGTATCACGTCTAAGTTAACGTTATATTCATAAATGTATAGGCTACTTGGCAACAAAACAGAAAACGTGTGTTCTAGAGTGATTGTCATGACGGTGACCGTCACAGCCCTTACATATGACATTGCATACATGTTTTAAGCTATAAAATGAAAGTCTCAGTTTGGTGCGGAGTTATCATTTTACCAAAATCAAGAAAATCTTTGGATTTGTTTGATTCGTAGATTGTAGGCTATTTTAAAAGCTGATATTATATAAGAACTATTAATAACTGTAATTTTCAAAAAAATAAAATAAATAAAATAAAAAAGGGGTTTGTTGGTTGTAGCCCACCCTAAATCATCAACAGCCTGCTTTTTTAAGTTTATAAAGCGGCTCCAGACAGCACAGAGGTGATCTGCATTAGCGCTGGTTAATGTCAACTCTGTGTGAAACTGTGGCCAGAAATATCCTTCTTTCAATTTGCTTCTTTGGCAAAATGCGTCTGTAGAAACGTGTGTTTGCATGTGTTACCATCCAAAGAGTTAACAAATATTTGTTGTACATTTAGTGGCCGATCACAAAGCGCACGCCTTTACGTTCCAAAAACGCGCGGCGCACCGCGCTGCCTTTTATGGTTGACAAAAAAAAGAAGCCCTGCACTCTTTTGTATGTCACTAGAAAACGACTGAATCAGCTGGTGTGCACGAGTCGAGTTGCTGTCGATGTTATAATTGTAATTTTAATAATATTGTGATATTCAAGATCTATAAATACAACTCTGGATAACTTGAAACAGTGACCACAAGTACTCTCCTCCATCTTTAAAAGTTTGCTATACTCACATTGACAACCCAAAGCCCGCTGTCACCTCAACAGAAACCCTGCAGTGCTTTCATTTGACTGAACAATGAAACAGAAGTAACACGCTTTTCCGCTCGAGCACACAGCACACAACGGCAAAACTTGAAGCGCGCTGAGCGAGCATAAGATCATGTTTATTACTAAGAAAACTAACTCAAAATTATATTTTAATTGAACACATCTGATCACATAAGGTACGCACAGAAAAGTCTGTTTAGTGTTGTGGAAAGGCAAAGCTGAATATCTGTGGTTAAACTGCCACCCAGCGGTCAAAAGCTGCTGGCGCACCAAGTACCGCTGTCGCCGCGGTATGAATGGCGCCATAAGGAACACATTGAAGTAGTAACATCTGTATGTTTACTATGGGGTGCATGTAAATGAAACGTCGTAGCATGTGTAACGCATGTAATTAACTGTATTTGATAAAGGCTGTGATGTTTGATGTCAAACTAAAGCTATAAGGCTTAAGAGAACATTGGTTTAAATGATAAAACTGTATCTGCAAATAGTAGTTAAATACAGAGCTTTATTGAGTTTTGATAACAGTAAAGTAAAGTTTTATGTCACGGGTCTTCCCCTCCCTGTCGGAGACAACAAGGGAAAAGAGGGAGGGTAGACTTGCGAAGTAGCTGTGCCATTGGACAGTCACAGAGTGGGCTGGTCTAAATTCTAGCCACTATAAAACTTCGAAGAGGTAAAAGTTTAACGTCTTTTGTCTTTCGCTTGGCTTCACGAGAGGTTTCTACGCACAAACTTTGCGTTGCACGCTTCCCGTCATTACAACATGCCTGCCGGACATTGCTCTTGGAAGAACTACCCGTGTAAAGCCTGCGTCTGTCCGCCGTTACATCACTAAGGCAACGAGACCCGTTCACAGGAGCTCCAGCTGCTTCTGTGTACGTTCACGACTCGCATGAACTCAGTCTGACCCTGTTCTGCTCGTATAACCGCTTTCCCGTGAACACTCGGACGCAGCCCCATCCAGCAGTAGGGTCAGTCATTCAACTTCTCTGAACTCTTACTTCCTAAGTCTCGTAATTCTGCCGGAGCAGCCACTGGAGGAATTCCCAGTCGACAAACTTCCCGCGTGCTGACGTCAAATTCTCCGTCACCGGGACAGGGAGTCCCACGCTCCAGAAGACGAAGGAAAACCCTCTGCAACAAAGGACATCCCCGCCACGACAACGCGCTGCAACCAATCGGCTTCGCTGGAGTTTCCCTCAACCAGCTGACGAGTGTGACTGGTCAACAAAACGCAAGTAACACAAACAACGTTCACTCCTTGCTGAAGCTGGTGTTAAATTTAAGTAATAAACCTTAGTCAGATTCTCTGCTTGGTGGTTTTCTCAGGTTGCAATGCTAAGAACTTAGCAAGTGCGAGACGTTTGGGACTCTTTGTTGTTCATCCTCAGTCATTCACCCATTCCAGAACTGTGTGTGTGTGTGTGTGTATCTGTATGTTTGTCCTGTAGAGTAGTGTACTGTGCGTTTAGCTTAATAAACTTGTGTTTCATTTTAAGATCTTTGTCAGAGTTGTATGTGTTTCTAAGTTACTGCCTCAGCTATATGGTCTTGCTACCTTGCTTGTATAAATACTGAAATCCTGATTTATATTATTATTGTTGGCCACGTAATAATATAACATAGATTTACTAAAGCTAAAATCACGCCGCTTACTTCTATTAGGGTGGACCAATAGATGACGTAAGTGTACGTGTTAACCTGTTTCTGACTGTGAGTCAGTCATTTGGATCTTCTGATTCGAATCCCCGAGAATTAATTTTAATTAATTCGAATTTATGAGCTAATTCTTAGAGTACCGGACATATTAGATGGTCCAGGCACTACATACATATATATACAGATGTTACTACTTCAATGTGTTCCTTTTGGCGCCATTCATACAGCGGCGACAGCGGTACTTGGTGCGCCAGCAGCCTTTGACCGCTGGGTGGCAGTTTAACCACAGATATTCAGCTTTGCCTTTCCACAACACTAAACAGATTTTTCTGTGCGTACCTTATGTGATCAGATGTGTTCAATTAAAATATAATTTTGATTTAGTTTTCTTAGTAATAAACATGATCTTATGCTCGCTCAGTGCGCTTCAAGTTTTGCCGTTGTGTACTGTGTGCTCGAGCGGAAAAGCGTGTTACTTCTGTTTCATTGTTCAGTCAAATGAAAGCACTGCAGGGTTTCTGTTGAGGTGACAGCGGGCTTTGGGTTGTCAATGTGAGTATAGCAAACTTTTAAAGATGGAGGAGAGTACTTGTGGTCACTGTTTCAAGTTATCCAGAGTTGTATTTATAGATCTTGAATATCACAGTATTATTAAAATTACAATTATAACATCGACAGCAACTCGACTCGCGCACACCTAGCTGATTCAGTCGTTTTCTAGTGACATACAAAAGAGTGCAGGGCTTCTTTTTTTTTGTCAACCATAAAAGGCAGCGCGGTGCGCCACGCGTTTTTGGAACGTAAAGGCGTGCGCTTTGTGATCGGCCACTAAATGTACAACAAGTATTTGTTAACTCTTTGGATGGTAACACATGCAAACACACGTTTCTACAGACGCATTTTGCCAAAGAAGCAAATTGAAAGAAGGATATTTCTGGTCACAGTTTCACACAGAGTTGACATTAACCAGCGCTAATGCAGATTACCTCTGTGCTGTCTGGAGCCGCTTTATAAACTTAAAAAAGCAGGCTGTTGATGATTTAGGGTGGGCTACAACCAACAAAACCCTTTTTTATTTTATTTATTTTTTTGAAAATTACAGTTATTAATAGTTCTTATATAATATCAGCTTTTAAAATAGCCTACAATCTACGAATCAAACAAATCCAAAGATTTTCTTGATTTTGGTATAATGATAACTCCGCACCAAACTGAGGCTTTCATTTTATAGCTTATAAAACATGTATGCAATGTCATATGTAAGGGCTGTGACGGTCACCATGATGACAATCACTCTAGAACACACATTTTCTGTTTTGTTGCCAAGTAGCCTATACATTTATGAATATAACGTTAACTTAGACGTGATACAGCAAGTTCAAGTTCAGCCATGAACCTTGCTGGAAAACTTTTATTACATCGCCAATCTGGAATCATTTTGGATTCGTGGCGAACGAGAAAGGCGAATCAATAATTAGGATGAAGCTATTTGTTGGGCTTGTTTAGAAAAATAAGTGTTAAATGGACAAAAACGTCGAACCTCCAGAGCTTCGGTCATGTCACCCAGCCCATGAAATGCGGAGCCAGCTCCGGTGTCATCTACTGAACGCAAATGCCCAGCTAGTCCAGCCAGGTATGGCAGAGAGGCCTTTTCAAAAATGGCCAAATACAAAAGAGAAACTGATAAATAGTAGACGTTGATGAGAAATGGAGCAGCATATTTGGTAGTTGAGAACGCGCCGCTCCGCAATGTAGAGCTGGTTTCCGAGAAATGCAGGCGGCGGAGCAAGATACCCTCTTTGCCACGGTTGCGAAAAAGTATCTGCATGCGCTACAGGCACACCGTCTCAGTGCTGCTGGAAACATTGTAATCTCAAATAAGTCTCCGCTTAAACCGAACAAGGTCAACATGTTAGTTTTTCTGGCAAAGAATTTAAAATATGAATAGAAAACAAAAGGCGGAGAGACGCAGTTTTTTTTCAACATCTGACTTATGTTGTTACAAGCCTAGGCTAATATTTGTGTTCTTCGTTACTATTTATATTATTACTGATTAGTATTTGTGAAGTTTCTAAAATGTAACGTTTACTGTTTCAAGCAGTTAAAGTTATTTCTATTTAACTAGCCTACATTATTATAGGCTGTATTGTGTTGTTTTATCAACGAAAGTTAAACAACAAACATGTTCGTTTGTACGGATATTTAGCATAATACTTTGGTCTTTTTTGACTTCTTATTTTTTTACATGAAATGTAAATTAACTTAGGTAGGCTACTTGGGTACAGGGGCGTAATTTGTTGGTAGTATACCGAGGAATGCTTAGACAGTTAATATTGTCATCATTATTTAAAAAATTATAAATAAATAAATAAATAAAATGCCTTACGGAAAGGATGAAATAAAGGAAAAGCATGCTCTTAATCATTCTTCATAATCTGATTCGTACCTATACATGCAATAAACTTATATTGCGCCGACAAGAACAAGCTCTAAAAGGTAAAGTCTAAAGCGAGAGGAGTTATTGATATTAATGTTAGTTGTTAATATGACCGTAAACACTGCGTTGTATAATTAACGCCGTCATTGTGTCTTGTCAGCGATTTTTTTTTTTTCTCGTTGAAGAACAGAAAATTCATGTTATCGCCGTCTTTCCAGCCAGGTTTTCATGCACAGTTTCCGTTTTTGTTTCTTCTCAAACAGTAAAGTTTCGCTATAGCAGGCCCGGCGGCAGGATATCATAAATGAGGGCGCAAGGGCGATGTTTTTATATGACGTGCTAAAATTGAAAAATTTAATTTACATGAAGAGCTTTATTAGTGAAAAGCTGCCGAGCGCAACGAAATGGGCTATAAGCTATATTTGCTCTTATGTGCTGAAATACTTAACACTTTCCTTAAGACCACAGAATAATATGCAACATCTAAATGTCATATAGCCAATAAGGAAAAATTAACATGTTTCAGGTCTCTCCAGTGCATTTGGACTGAATATTTGACTGTGTCTTACTGGATGTCTCCAGTAACTCTATAAACATAGAGGCTCAAGGAGACTGTAGGATTCATTCATTAATTCTTTCTTTTATTTATTTATTGTCAACCAAATATATATAAATTAATATGTGTGTGTGTGAGTGTGTGTGTGTGTGTGTGTGTATGTGTGTCAGAGTCCAGAGGTGTGAGGGGAGGAGGTGCGTGGGGAGGGAGCGGGGAGCAGAGCTGGGAGAAAGTTCAGCTTCCTGACAGCCTGAAGGATGAAGCTGTCTTTCAGTCTGTTGGTCCTGGCCTGGAGACTGCGCAGTCTCCTCCCTGATGGCAGCAGACTGAAGAAGTTGTGCATTGGGTGGGTGGCATCTGCTGTTATGCAGAGGGCTTTACGGGTAAGACGTGTGCTGTAAATGTCCTGAAGGGAGGGGAGAGAGACACCAATGATCTTCTCAGCTGTTCTCACTATGCGTTGAAGTGTTTTCCTGCAGGATGCATTGCAGGTTCCAAACCACACAGTGATGCAGCTGGTCAGGATGCTCTCAATAGTGCCTCTGTAGAAGGTGTACATGATTGAGGCTGGTGCTCTTGCTCTTTTGAGGTTGCGGAGGAAGTAGAGACGCTGCTGTAATTTTTTGGCATCCTCAGTGCATTTGTTTATGTATAGGCTGTAACAGTCTCAGCATACTCCTGGAGGTCAGTGGTGTTGTTGTAAGTGGCAGCCTGTTTGAACATATCCCAGTCTGTGGTATTGAAGCAGTCTTGTAAAGCCTCTGAAGAACCTTCTGGCCACACTTGTATCTCCTTGCAAACCGGTTTGGTGACTTTAACAATCGGTCTGTAAGCAGGCATTAGCATGACAGTTAAGTGGTCCACCAAGGTGGGGGAGGGGGAAGGCTTTGTAAGCTCCTCTCTGTGTGGTGTAAACACAGTCCATTGTGTTATTGCCCCGTGTTGGAAAGTCTATGTGTTGTTGTATTTTTGGAAACACACTCTTTAGGTCTGCATGGTTAAAGTCCCCTGCCAGGATGAGAAAAGCATCGGAGTGGGCTGTCTGCTGCTCACTAATGTGCTGTTTCCGTAAACACAAAAGCACAACAGTCCTTTACAGTCCTATGTGATGAAGCGAAGTAGACGGATGTAGTCCAGTTTGTTGTCTAGCGAGCGTACGTTCGCTTGAATGATGAAGGGGATAGCGGGTTTGTGGGGGTTAGCCGCTAGCCTTGTTCGGATACCCCCGCGCTTACCCCTCTTCTGCTTCCTCTCGCGCCGCTTGAAGCGCCTCCATTGTGGGCGAGGTGGTGAGGTGGGGGTCGGAGGATGGGTAGGCATCTGGAGCAAGCTGAGATCTTGCAGCTCATCAGTGTCCACGGAGTTTAACTTGTGAAGTTTGTTTCTACCGATGTCGAGCAGAAATGTTCGACTATATGCACGCTTAAGGACAGATAAACGTGACGTTGACGCACAATAACACGGCGACGTACAAGACGAAGAACACAAAAACACATTAATAACACATTAATAAATAATATCAAGTTTTTAAATCAATAAGCAAACTGACGCATCTCCGCGTGTGTGCAAAGAACAGGCGCGCCTCTTGCAGGCGCTGCTCTGAGAGTCCCGGTAGTAAACTTGCACGCCAAAAAAGACGGCTACCTGCTTGTTACGCGTCGCTCATGCGTTGTAAAACCAGCATAACAGCTTTTTTTGTGTTGCAAGTGGACAAAACTAAAGTTTAAACAATATGATGGTGATCTTACTAAGCATGCCTCCTGATAGATTTTTTTGTATGAAGCAAAAAGGAGGGATGACGAGTCAGGGAGGTAAGACTTAACAAACCTAATTATCTGCCATGTGTCAAGTCTGTATTTATTTGAATTGTCAATAGAATTTCATTAAAATGAAATTAATATTTATGCAAAAGTAATTTCTTAAATGATCTTAGCATCACTTCAGTTGTCTTAACATTGTTTTCCAGTTACATTTAAGATTATTTAGAAGAATAATAATATGTATATAAGAATAATAATATGTATATAAAAATAATGTATAATAATAAGAATACTTTTATTTATAATTTATAATTGTTTTAAAGATTATGACTTGAGAATATGATTTTACCTCAGCGCTGCACTTTTCTCCTTTGCCCTCGCGCTGAGTTCAGGTGATGGAGTGTTGTGAAGTAGTTCTCTATTCTCTATTCTCAGTTTAATGTACAGTGTCAAACTGGCACAGGAATATCAGTATAATAATATAGGCTTTGCTAAAAGGCTGGTCAAATGTCTTTTTTTACAGAAGCTAACAGACGCGCATGCTGTGACCACGGTGATGAGTCAACAATCGCATATATTTTGACTTATTTAAAGTAGGCTTTAGCATATAGTAATTTTGTGTAAAGACATTTATAAAAATATGTAGCTAATATATCACAGGGGTTTGTGTAGCAGCAATTACGGGAGCGGATGGAGACGCACAAAAATATATATTAATTATATATATTTTCGTCGGAAGAAAAATTTTCTTTGAACGAATTTTGTTTTGTACAATTTGTACCTTAGTTTTTGTCGGTCAGTTATTTACAAAATAAACAAGAATAACTAATAAACTGAAGTGAAGCGATGTGCCTCAGGGTCCGCTATATGCCGCGGCCAAAACACAAACTGTCTGTTAAATACAATGGTAATATAAATAAAATAAAAGTGAAATATTCAGTTTCGAATATTGAATCTTTGTTAACTGTATGATCAAAAAAAAAGAGCAGCCTATATTATCAATATTTACGACAAACATCCATTGATCGCTCAGTTTCGCTTTAGTTTAATCAAAGCGTTTGAACTTTTTGATATTTTAGTCAAAGTGGTCTGCATAACCAATGATTGAGTAAAAACACAGAACATAGCTGAATAGAGTGTTGCCTGCTTTAAACGATGGGTTAGTAATTATATTATAACTGGTTATGTTCAGGTCAATGAAATAATACCTTTAATGAATAAAATATGTTCGTAAGAACGTGGTGGGCCAGTGATTCCGTCGCTGTCATCAGTGGTTTAATGAGCTCAGAAGAATTCTGCTTTGCATTTTTCTATGCATTACTAACATCACTAAACCAGACATTTGTTTTATAAGTTAACCAAATATTCGCAGAGATTCAGCAGTTTTTTTGTCTGACGCGTTTGCCAGTCATGCCAGTCAGTGAAAAAAAAGTAACCGTGGCCCTGTTTGCAGGTATTAATATTCGTTTTTTCATCAATCTGATGCAACTTTTATTATTTATACAGGACGTTAAAATGCAATTAAAAGTTTCAAATCAATTAAACTCAATTTATAAAAAGGCTAGCCTATTTTATGCATTAAATATAACTAATTTCCTTTATTTCTGATTAGACCATGCATTTTAGACTATTTTACAATTGTAATATGTGCATATGTGCATATGCTTTTTTAAAATAACATTCGTTTAACAAATATTTTAGCACATCAAAAGTAATTAAGTGACCTGTTTTTTTTTTTATTAAAACCTTTATGCAAAAGAATCAGTGGATAAATTATCGTAGGATAAACGTATCTTATGGAAAAACACCAATTGACGGGCTCTGCTTTCGGTTTAAAAAAAATCAAGCAGCTTTAAAAAATATAATTTGCTGAAGAGAAATGACAGGAAAAAAAGAAAGAAAAAGATTTTTTAAAAAAAGAAAGAAAAAGATTAAATATATAGTGACTGTTAAAAGAACATTTCTCTTTAATATATTCTTTCGACTCCGAAACATCAGCTTAGATTATGATGAATGACGGAGTTTCTCTATTGCCTGCTTCAGCAGTGCATCCCGGTCCCGCTGGTTATGAACGAGGAGGCGGAGAGAATGCGCTGTTTAGTTTCGGCTTGATATATTTAAATAAAAACTAACACCGAACTGCTTTTAACGCTCAAAAAGTTAAACTAAAATGCACAACTCGTGTTGGTTGCACCCGCGGGATGCACAATGAACCTAACGCGCCATTATTTTAATTCTATATTCGTAAAGAATGAGCCATGAGATTGAGATTCTAGCTCTCTAGCGGCGAAGTTCCTGGCAGAGTAGCGAGTGAAAAATTGTGCATAAAGAAATTGGACAAGAGGAATAACATTTTAAATTATATAACAAGCATCGTATTCTTTCTAATCCTCGCCCAGTTTTAATACAAGTTGTGTTTTTTTAATATTTGTGGCTGGGAAGTTTATTAAGAATATATTTATAATTATATATTATTAAATAATTACATAATTATATATATACATATATACATATATATATATATATATATATATATATATATATATATATATATATATATATATATATATATATATATATAGATAGAGAGAGAGAGAGAGAGAGAGCAAAAAATTATTTTTATTATACTTTTAGTGATCTGCTTAAGGTAGGTCAATTTATTTTTTTTGCTTTTGATGAAGCAGCATTCAACTTAAGCTCTTTAGACCATGCCCCTGACCGTTTCTCAGTGTTTCGCCGCAATATCTTTAAATAAATTATTTATTTAGGCATATTTTCATTATTAATTTATTTTCATTATTCGTTTATTATTATGTACAATAATTCAGACATAAAATAAGATAGTAAAATATCAACAACGAAAATGTAAAGAAAAACACAAATAAAAACATAAATGAAAAAGTCTTGTCTTAGTCCTATCAAAACGGCAAACACTAAAAGCAGGCTAAAAGACTGCTTTATTTATTTATTTAAGACTACTTATTTGTACTGAATGTGTGTGTCATGTTAGTTGTCTTTTATTTCTTCAATTCCAAAACGAGTCCTCTTTGCACTTAAAAAGTTTACGATAAAGTGTGTTAACAAATTTTAAATGATTAATGAAGGACTTATAATGCTTTGACCTATTGTTTAATATCACTTACAAGCACAGTAGCATATTTAAAGCTGCTGTAAAGGCTATTTCTTTCCGTTCGCATCCCGTCCCTTTGCGCCCCCTGGCAGCTTTTTCACAAACTGCGGTCCTACACTAAAAACAGAGCAGCAGTTATTTCAAACGGCGGCGGTATAAGGACCGGCGGTAATAGTCACTTTGAACTCTACTGTATATATATATATATATATATATATATATATATATATATATACAGGTGTAGATTAAATGCAAGGGCGACAAACACAGCGATGACGGAACTCATGGTAGTGTTGTTGTTGATAACAATTCATCAGCAAAGAGACACATCTTGCACACATAGTCAATTATGCATGCATACCAATCCTGAGCCGCCAATGGCTTGTCATCACTTCTTACAAGGAGGCAGCACCAACTAGCACAACTACTGCTATACAGTGTTTTCGACCAATTACAGAGATGTTTTGTAAACGTTGTGTAAATGTGATTTTTTTTTTAAGTGAAAGGGAAAACCTATTTGGTTTCATTATTAATAAAGCCATCGTAAACATAGCCAGTGACTTTTAAGATCAGGAAATCTTTTTCCAATCTTCAGGTGTCTTATTTTGCTGAGCCTGTGTGAACTTTTGCTCCACCTGTTTACTCTTTTTATGCCTGTGTTGTAGCTCATATGCTTCAGTGACTGACGTGCAGATCTCAATCTCTAACTGTCCATTACCTGACAGAAGTCTTGTCACCTGTCCAAGTTTTAGGAACAACAAATAATAACTTGACTTTAAGTTGATTTTTTTGTATGAGAAGTATTTTTCCAAATTTAAAAATTTAAAAAGGTGCAAGACTTACTAAGCCCTTTTTGGAGAAAGTGTCACTGAGGTAAGGGAACAAAGCCACATTTTTCTTTGACCAGCCTTGGTGGAGACCCTCTGCATAATAATGAATAATTATCAAAAAATAACAAATCCACAACTATATCAAGTAGCTATGTGTACACACAAATCAGTACTATGCAGATTACCCATTTTTTTCGGTCATATCAGCTGCCAGGATATTAACCATTTTTCTCCTCGTTCATCTTTCAAAGCCTTTGTTCTGTTATACTCATTTATTATACTCTCGCCTCTAGGTTTTCTGGACAAGAACAGACTGAACCAGCTTTAAAATAAGAGGGTAAAAGGCATGTTATAAACAAATACACCTAACAAAAAGCAAAAAAATGCATTTTTAAATTAAATGTAATTATTATTATTATTATTTTTTACTTTTAATAATTTTTATGTACAAAAAAAGTCCACCTTTTTTGCTTCATAATCCAGCTTCATTCGCTTACTGTCAGGTCCTTCTTCGATAATGACAGTATCCTGAGAGTCAGTGGAGTCAATGGATGAAGACAGACTGATCTAAATGCATAGAAGATGATTATGGAGAGGCCGGTGAGAAGGTGAGAAAGTCTTCATGACAAATAATGTGAACCTTTAATTATACATAGGCTTATAAATTAATAGGTTTGTAAATGACACATAGGTTTATAAATTATGTTGCAACATTGATAACCATCAACATATATTTATTATTTAAGAATTGGTCATCCCAGTTAGTAAAGAAATTTAAGTAAAAAAGTACTTAAAGGTTTTACTCACAATGTGATCTAAAGAAAACGCTAATATGTCAACAATCGTTTTTCTGTTATGTCAAAGTACAACACACATTCACCATAGAAAAAAGATTCTAATCCACTTGATTTTGAAATACTGTATGTGCTGAAGGGTTGTCATGATACTGAATTTTGGTACCAATCGGTACTGGAATTAAAAGCATCCATTTCCGCTTATATTTAAGTGCCTTTCAGTTGCCAAAATATTATTAAAATGTTACAAGTTGCTTCCAAACTCTATTGCTTTGAAAATCATGATTTAATGTTTACCCGGTCTTTTGTCTATGATTATCAGCTTCTGACAGGTCTTTAAACTTCAGTGGTTCGTTCATGTCACACAGACCCATATAAGTTAAGCTGCCGAAAGGAGCCATGATCAGTTCACCTCTCGAGTCTTCTGGTTTTTGAGTCGTTTGTTTATTATGTGGCAGCACATAAAGAGAAATGAATCAAAACCGAAGACTCGAGAAATGAATGAATCAAAACTTTTTCCGGCTCTAAATGCATGACTGGCTTCTGTCTTTCACGTGATGAACGAACGACTCAAAGCAGATAGAAGACTCAAAAAGGAATTAATCATTGCTCCACCAGCACAGTTGTGCGCGTACGCAAATAAACGAATCACTCTGAAAGGACTCATCGTTCTCGAGTCATACAAAAGATTTGTTCAAAATGAACGAATCGTTCAAGAACGACCCATCACTACATGTCACCGCTGTTTACCGGGGGACAAACACAGATACACACCACTTGATCATTTTAAAGCAGCGAAGATGAGCTGGCGTGTATCTGGCTGACATATAAGAGATCCGCTGATGAATCACAGCTTTAAAACGATCCGCTGTCCCTGTATCAGTGTTTGCACTCGGTAAACAGAGGTTAAGTGTGGTAAACTGATGACCTTCACGGGCAAACGGCGGGGTTTAAGACCGCGCTAAACAGCGAATTTCAGTAACTGTTACCGATAGTTACCGAAATACAGTATCATGACAACACTAACAAGCTGTTAAAACGCAACTTCTTAACAGAGAAACGTTAATTAGGAAGTCATTTGAAATGTAACTGAAAATATTTAACCTGCAGTGAGCTTGACAGCCATAAAGAGACAGTTAATTTAACACTACATATGTTTATATCATATAACTTTTCTTTGTACCATCTTAATACATGTTTAAAAAACAAAATACTGAACTACCTGGAACATTGCATAGCTGCTGTTGAAAACAAAACTTTAAGGCTAAATGTAGCCTTCCATCTTCTTCAGAGAGTTCACAGTTCAAAACTAAATGAATATAAAAGTAAGATTAAGAAAATCGCACAAAAACTATTTAAGATCATTGGCATCGTTTCAACTTCATCTTTAACGTTAACGTTACCACACTGTGAAAAAATCGATCGAATGACATGGTCACAAAGTGACTCATATTCAATGTTTTAACAAACAAAACGCATCAAAGTACAACATAAGCCGTAATATTAGCACATTTACTCGCATAAATCGATAAAATAATGTTTTAAGACGTCAAACAAGAGAGCTTACCTATACGCACGAGGGAGCAGAAAATGGCAACGACAAACTCCAACAAGTTCTCTGCAGGGGGTAGATTGAGGGGCGGAGCTTAACAGGGCAACGTTAACGACGTAGAATACAACTCTGATAATTTTCACCAACACAAGATGGTGTCTTTCACCGTTTCTTGTAAAATTAACTCATTATGAGTAAACACAGTTTAATTAACACAGCGGATTTTACTGTGTACATTTAGCCTATATGGGGTAGTACTAAGTAAATGAACAACAAGCGTTTATATAGAGATTATAATCATAAACAAACAAATTAATAGAAAAACTCAAAAGCTTGGCTAACGTAACAGTTCAGAGGAACACTCATCTGCTTCCATCATGTTCTAACTGATGACAGAGATCTCGGTAACACTTTGAAATCAACGTTCATATATCCTATTATTCAGGCATATAGTAATGGTTACTATGTATGTTAATAAATACTTTATTAACTCAACTTCATGCAGTTTTGTGACCTAATCTAAAGTGAGAACTAGTTATAAATCCCTTATAAATGACAATTAAAGGCTTGGTATCAAATGTATACATCTTTGCAATCTTATCTAAAAAGTTAAATCACTGTAAAGTTTAAACATTGCTAAATAACAGGAGTGTCAAAATACGACATAAAAATGGATAAAACAAACAACAATATAATAATTTAACAATATAATAGGATGCAATCTTTAAACTGTACAGTAATTTTATTTTAGATAAGGTTGCAAAGATTTATTTTTCATTTGATACAGTTTAATTTTTGTATCTTCAAATGAATAGATATTAATATTGTCATTTATTTTCTTTTTATCGTGTTTAGAATTTAATTGATGGTTAAATTTTCATTTATATAGGATTTATAAAGCATAAATAGTACTCATTTTAGATTAGGTCACAAAATGGATGAAGTTGAGTTAATAAAGCATTTATTAACATACAAATTAAGTATTAGTATATGCCTGAATAAAAAAAAAAAAATTCGAATGTTAATTTGAATAGTTTATTAATCATTTACTAACTCATTCTGAATGATCTTAAAAACAACCATCTTTAAACAACTGGTTTTTAAATAATGCAGTACTTCATTTAGTAATGAAAAATAAATCATTAACAAAGTATGAAAGTACAATTATTAAGTACATTTTACATGTGGTTATATGTCAAGAATACAGCATTTGTAGCTGCAGTGATAAACTGCTTACTAATGTTTAATGTTGAGCTAATGATTTACCAATAATGAATTCACTATTTGTTAATGGTTAATAAATGGTTCATAGTGTGTAGTTATTATAAAGTGTTACTGATATCTGTTTATGCTCATCCTTCAATTGTGAAATATTCTTTTTAAAAACAAAGAAATGTAAATATTTGCACAGATATTTTCTTTACAGGACAGGAATCGAATCTGTTTTTTTTTTTCCAACACTCCTGAATGAAGAAGTTACATGCTACAGTTATAATGCTTTTTCTCGAGTACAATGAACACATTTTTAATGCATGCTCACACATTTTACGCTTTTGCTTTAGAATTTCGTGTCAACGAGCAATCTAGGCTATTATAAATAGTGCTGTGCTTTCGCTTTTAAATTGCTGTAATTTGGTTTCAAAGATGATCTGCCAGCAATCTCAAGTTTGCTGTGTTATAAATTGAATATAGCTATATGTGTGTGAGTGAATTTGGAGCGGATCTACTTATATACTGCAGGTAAAAATTATGCCTATTTCACAAAAAATTTTTATAAATAAAACACTAATCATAATGACAAAAGTAGCTTTTATTGACACAAATTCTGACAATACCTGTGGTTGTGGTTTTGGCCCTGAACGCACTTAATTTCAGCTAAAATGTTTATCATTGTTTTTGTTTATGTTGCAGATAACTACAAAAAATACATTAAAATTAAGATGCAGATTATATCTAATAATCTATCAAATGAAATTTGTTTCCTAGAGAGTATTTTTTTATAAAAAAACATAGCCTAGGCGAAGTGTTTAAAATAGGTTTGACTACTCCTTTTCTTCCAGCATATACCATCTGATTAAAACTTGGACCCTTAACACCCATATGTAATTACAATTAACAAATTGGACAAACCAGTGATATTTAATTTAAAAGTACTAAGACCTAATAATAGTTAGGAAGAAAAAACTAATGTTAGCTATGTCCACATCAATCTCCTGTAAAGTTAGTTGAACTTGATTTAAAGGACCATCTCTGAAACTTTAGAGTTTCCGCATGCTTTTAAGTTGATCTACTGAATTTGCTGTTTCAAAAATATTAATGTTCTAGAAATAGAATATTATAGAACACATAAAACTTTACATTTTATTCATATGTTATATATTTCGAATACATAATTTACAGTGGCTTTGAAAAAGTACAAATATAATTAAGGCATCATTTAATTAAATGGTTTAAACCAAAAGAAAACAGGCAAAGAAAAAAATACTAACTAATAATGTAACAAATTGCAATGATGCAGCAACTGACAGATATCTGTTGATGTATTAATACCGCTGCTTAAATTTTATTGTAAATGCACATTTATTTGTATAGTGCAGGTGTGGGATGTGTAAATATTTTTATACATCGCAACATACCTGTTGATATTTAGAAATCATTCAAAGTATTTATCTCTACTTTTGCGAATATAGACACATGATTTTGTCCATGATGAAAAGCTGTCCCAGTTGATTGTTAAATAATAATAATAAAAACAACTTTCGAAGAAATGCATTATTTATATGTTATTTTTAATATTTTACAATTGTTATGTCTACCCCTATGAAGATAACAAATACGTATATCAGCAATCCATTATAAGAGAAAGAATTGTATGATTATTAGATGATTGAACACAGCCAACGTTACACTGTATTTAAATATTGTATAGTATTGTGTGTTTTTAAATACAAATGCTAGTATTTATTTTAGCAAACCTTTAAAACAGTGCAGTTAAATGAGAAGTTCAGGGCCAAATTCTTTAATGGAAGAAGGCAGTGTTGCATCATCCATATTTTTTACAATCTATGCCCTAGATTGTAAAAACATTTTACAATAGCTTTTACAACAACATTTTCACATAGCTTCCCTAAAACTTTTGCTATTAGTTCAGCAAACTGTACGCGAATGCCTCTTACTGTCCATTTTTCAATGCAATCTTTAATCCATATACTGCAGCATCATGGGTCAGCAATGGGGGACAAATGTGTCTTTATCAATCAATTGTTATATTATATATGTAACAGATTTTGTCACTATACACAGTTTGCAAAATATCATTGGGTAGCAATTTATGGAATAAAATCACTGTCATTAATATTTCGTGCGTAAATAAAATTCACGCATCCGTAATTATAAAATCGTAAAGGAAAACAGAGCGTACTCGTAATTTTACGAGGCTACAATTTCAAAATCTGCGATTAGAACAGACACGACATTTTTTTTCTGTTTGTTTATGACTGATAAATTTACGATGGGTGTACTTTACACACACGAATTACAGTTTCACCACAGACACGAAGTCCTGATTATGAGTACGAATCAAACAGCGAGACTTCACTGTCAAAATTACGTCACCGCTTCCACAGACATTAATAAACAAGCGAGAGTCATCGATCATAACGGCGCGCCTGCTGGACGTTCGAGCTTACACACACCGTCTCAGATAAGATTTCTGTTATTCCCTCTTTGAGAAATGTCCGTCATGAGCTGTAATAAAGGTTGAGACTCAATGAGGTTCTATTTCGCTGTGTTTCTTGAACATTTTTTGAATCAAAATTAAGAACGGGCCGAGGATAGAGAGCTAGCATAATGTCAGTTAACGTTACAGGCAGCGAGCGCAGAGTCTCTCAGTGAATCACTGAACGGTGTTTAACTTTAACATGACATGTGTTGATCAAGTCACCTATTTTAACTGTTTAAATAACTCTCAAATACTCTAAGATCACCAGAGAACACAAATTAAATTAGACAGATTTATCCAGTATCGGTAGATAAAACAAAGAAAAGTTTTACTCTTATCAATTAATTAACTTTAAATAAACCAGAATAAGCTAAATATAATGTGGTAATTAAACAATCACCAATATAGAACAAACACACACGGAAAGAGAGAAACACACCGAATAGTATACAGCTAAATGGTAATATAAATGTTTATGGTAATAGTTTATTAATTATAATACAATATAATGTAACTAATAGTTTAATCAAGTAATATAACAAACAGATAATAACAAATAACATAACAAACACTTATATCAACAGTTACTAATACCTTACTTTGTACAAATTTAAAGATAATATAAATATATATATATATGATCTTGTCATCTCCTCTCCATACATCAATGAGCTTAATTAGTCAGCTTTCAGATGACACACAGGTCTGTTTCAGATGATTGCCCCTCATGTCTGGTTTTGTGGTCCGGGGTCACATTTTTAACATTTATTTATTTTGATTCATAGTCTCATAAATGTTTAACGTTACAAACTTCTGGTGAGCACAAACCCCCAAATATTTAAACTGCCTTTTGCTGATATCTTCATTACAAAATAGATCAATATTCGATCTGGCTTTAAAAAAGGTGACTTGATCAACACATGTCATGTTAAAGTTAAACACCGTTCAGTGATTCACTGAGAGACTCTGCGCTCGCTGCCTGTAACGTTAACTGACATTATGCTAGCTCTCTATCCTCGGCCCGTTCTTAATTTTGATTCAAAAAATGTTCAAGAAACACAGCGAAATAGAACCTCATTGAGTCTCAACCTTTATTACAGCTCATGACGGACATTTCTCAAAGAGGGAATAACAGAAATCTTATCTGACACGGTGTGTGTAAGCTCGAACGTCCAGCAGGCGCGCCGTTATGATTGATGACTCTCGCTTGTTTATTAATGCCTGTGGAAGCGATGACGTAATTTTGACAGTGAAGTCTCGCTGTTTGATTCGTACTCGTAATCAGGACTTCGTGTCTGTGGTGAAACTGTAATTCGTGTGTGTAAAGTACACCCATCGTAAAATTATCAGTCATAAACAAACAGAAAAACAAAATGTCGTATCTGTGTCTGTTCTAATCGCAGATTTTGAAATTGTAGCCTCGTAAAATTACGAGTACGCTCCGTTTTCCTTTACGATTTTATAATTACGGATGCGTGAATTTTATTTACGCACAAAATATTAATGACAGTGATTTTATTCCATAGCAATTGGTTTCAGTCAATGCAGTCTCCTGGACCACAGTGATTGACAGAGTTAGAAACATATTGTTTTCTATTAAATATTAAATATATTCTAATAAATATACATGGCTAATGTGTTTTTATTTTATTTTTTATTAATGAAAACAAAAAGTGTACTCTTGAGCATTGAAAAAAGTTTGTACCTTTTGTATTGTACAGTAAACAGGTGTGTTTGTGTGTGTGTTCATGTATGTGTGTCCTCCTTTCATGTCCCTACAGAGTGCAGTTTCAGTTTATATATAAAGTTGCCCAGAGCTCCGGTTTTTATTTGAGGCTTATCTTAACACATTGTAGAGACAGAAATGAAGATGCCAGTCCTCCAAGCTATACATTTTATATTTATTTTGTTCTACCCTATTCAATCCAACTCAGAGACAAATTGTAAACTCTGGAAGGAATTAGACTCAACTGTTGTGCACAAGGAGGGTGATGTAGTTCTCGCAGGCATGTTTCCTATACATTCCAAAGGCATTGACCAGGAGTTAAATTTTAGGAATCAGCCAGACCAGAGGAAATGTTGGGGGTAATGTAATTTTTTTTATAGTTCTTATACAAAGCATACTATAAAGTACACTATTGTTGATTTTGAATTTATTGTATCAACATTTAAACTGGTTTGTTTAAGACATTTTTTGTTTGTTTTTAGACTAAATACTGTCTTTGGATTACACTACAATTTTGTACAGATTTGTATAATAAATCTTTTTTTTTTTTTAACAGATTTAACATGCGTGTGTTCCGCTGGTCTCAGGCAATGATTTTCTTCATTGAAGAGATCAACCGAAACCCCACTCTTCTGCCAAACATCACACTGGGCTATAGATTGTATGACACATGTGGGCTGATAGCGCTGTCTCTAAGGACTGCATTGTCTGTGGTTTCTCAACCCATGAAGAGGAGTAGCTCAGAGGTGTGCTCTTCCCCGAGCATCCCCATCATTATTGGGGACTCTGGATCCACTCTGTCAATGGCCATTTCCAGACTCCTCAACCTTTTCCATATCCCGCTGGTGAGGGCAGATTTGCTAAGCAAAAAAAATTAGAAATTAAGGAACTCTGTATTGAAAAACACTGATATTTAAAAAAAAAAAATCTTGGTGTGGTCAATGATCTAAAATTTTTTGCCTAAATCTTTGCTTCAGGTGAGTTATTTTGCTTCATGTGCTTGCCTGAGTAATAAGCATCAGTTCCCTTATTTTTTTCGCACAATTCCCAGTGATGTAAATCAGGCCAATGCTCTTGCTCGTTTGGTGAAGCACTTTGGATGGACCTGGGTGGGCACAGTCGGGGCAGATGATGCTTATGGCCGCACCGGCATCGATCTTTTCACCACTGCAGTGACACAGTTGGGTGTGTGTGTGTCTTATAGAATAATCATACCTAAACTGCCAACTCAACAACAGTTGCAAGATATAGTCAGGACAATTCGAGATTCTTCAGCTCATGTGTTGGTGGCTTTTGCCATTGAAGAAGACATTAAGCCAGTAGTTGATGAAATAGTCTTGCAGAATGTGACCGGGAAGCAGTGGGTAGCGAGTGAAGCTTGGGTGACATCCACTCTTATCTCCACTAAAGAAAACTTCTCCTCACTTAGTGGCACCATTGGCTTTGCCATTCGCCGAGCTGAGATACCTGGCCTCAAACATTTCCTTGACAACATACAGCCCCTGGCTCAGCCATACAATGTCTTTGCAAGAGAGTTCTGGGAAACCCAGTTTCAGTGCACATTAAACACAAGTCTTCCAACTTCATCCACAACAGATCCTGTGCACTATAGCCACAGCTGTACTGGCATGGAGAGTATGCAGGACACTCAGAGCATCTTTAATGATGTGTCTCAGCTCAGAGTGACGTATAACATGTACAAGGCTGTCTACACAGTGGCACATGCACTACATAATCTGCTTCTGTGTCAAAGAGAGCAGAGATCTGCCTTGACACAGCAGTGTCCTGATATCCACAATCTACAGCCCTGGCAGGTAAAATAATATGCTTTCACTGTTTGTACATTTAAAAAACAAATCCAGAGATTAAAATATATTTTTTTCTGTGTTACATTATTTGTTTTTAAAATTCCTTTAATATGGTATATTTTAATACTTTTTTGTGTTTTTTAGATCTTGACCTGTTGTTATATGTTATGCCAAGATTTACATCTTTGCATTAATCTTCTCTAGGTTATTGAGGTCCTGAGAAAAGTGAATTACACAAACATCTTTGGAGATCTCATTTACTTTGATGAGAATGGAGACCCTGTTGGGTCATATGACATTGTGAACTGGCAAAAAGGGGCAGATGATGTGCCAGTACAGTATATTACTGTGGGTCGCTTTGACTCCTCTTTACCCAAAGGACAACAGTTAGTGCTGAACCAGAACAAAATCATCTGGCATGGGGGAACAAACGAGGTAAAATTATGTAACATCAAAATGTGTTAGTAGTAAAAACCCTTATTCTAAATTGACTAATTTTATTATCATTATCGTTTTACAGTGTTTAACAATACATCTTTACATAAATGATTTTTTTTTTATCCAAGGCTCGACAGTGACACACATTAATTTTAGTCTTTTCATGTATGGTTTTATTTGGTTTTCAGTTACTTCTCATTCTCAATTTTAATTAAATTAATTTTATTGACTCTCTTTCCTTAAGCTTATTCCCTGCTTTTTCAGGGGTTGCCACAGCAGAATGATTTACATAGTGGATGCCTTTCCAGTCACAACAAAGCACATAGAGTACAACCCTCTTCAGTGCTGGGAAACATCCAAACACACTTCCAATTCCATTCTCACACTGTGGAAAATTTTATTCAATTTACCTATCCGAGACTTGACAAAGTGACACAATGATTTTAGTAATTTCACGTATGTTTTAATTTGGTTTTCAGTTTCTTCTTATTTAAAAAAAAATCAAATTTAATTAGTTTTATTTACTCACTTTCCTTCAGCTTGTTTCCTGCTTTATCAGGGGTGTGCAGGGCCAGAGCAGAATGTTTTACACAGCAGATGCCTTTCCAGTCACAACACACCACAAGAGAGTACAATCCCTTTCAGTGCTGGGAAACATCCAAACACTCCCCCATTCACACACTATGCAAAATTTTGTTAATCTGATTTACCTGTGTGGCATGGTTTTGGACTGTGGGGGAAACCGAAGCACCTGGAGGAACGCCATGGAGGCACAAAGAGAACATGCAAACTCCACAAAGAAAGGCATCCTAGTCCAGCCAAGAATTGAACCAGATATTTTTTGCTAACAACACAATTTAATTGAGATATTCTCTTCTGTTTGTTTGTTTATTTGATGTTGTTGCCACTATCAAGCATACAATTGTCTTAGTAATGCATCTGTTTCTTACAGGTACCAGTGTCTGTATGCTCTGCTAGCTGTCCATCAGGGTACAGAAAGGTTAGACAAGAGGGTCAGCCTGTGTGCTGCTATGACTGTGTGCCTTGTGCAGAGGGGAGTATCAGCAACACAACTGGTATTATTAGTCTTACACACACAATTATTTTTATTGCATCAGTTAAGTTTTATCAACACACTTTAATTCCTGTGGCTGTTTATGCATCGACTTTTAGATCAAGCTGAATGTTTTCTTTGCCCTGAAGACTTCTGGTCCAACAAGCATCGCAACTATTGTGTTCCAAAGGAGATTGAGTTCCTTTCATACATGGAGGCTTTCGGTATGGTCCTGGCAGCTATAGCCATATTGGGTGTAGTTGCTGCAATGAGTGTTGCTGTGATCTTCTTCCGTCATCGTGACACACCCCTGGTTCGTGCTAATAACTCAGAATTGAGTTTTTTGTTGCTGATTTCTCTCACTCTCTGTTTCATATGTGCACTAACCTTTCTTGGTCAGCCATCACACTGGGCATGCCCTCTTAGACGTATTGCTTTTGGCTTAACCTTTGCTCTCTGCCTATCTTGTCTTCTCAGTAAGACCCTAGTGGTTCTTATTGCTTTTAAATCCACACTGCCTGGTAACAACACAGCTCGTTGGTTTCGCCCCCCTCAACAAAGATTGGGTGTGTTTATTTGTTCACTCCTACAGGGTGGTGTCTGCGTAGCTTGGCTGACCACAGCATCCCCATATCCAGTGAAGAATACATGGCTATATCGTGACCGTATCATTTTAGAATGTCATCTAGGTTCAGTAGTTTATTTCTGCTGTGTGTTGGGTTACATTGGGTGCTTAGCTGCCTTTTGCTTCATTTTAGCTTTTTTAGCTAGAAAACTGCCTGATAATTTTAATGAAGCCAAATTCATCACATTCAGTATGCTTATTTTCTGTGCTGTTTGGATTACATTTATCCCAGCTTATGTCAGTTCCCCAGGGAAATTTACTGTTGCTGTGGAAATATTTGCAATTTTAGCTTCTAGTTATGGTGTACTTTTGTGTATTTTTGCACCTAAATGTTATATTATTATTTTCATGCCAGAAAAGAATTCTAAAAAGTATCTCATGACCCAAAAATAATTTACTGCTCTAAGTCATGTCTGTTAATGTTTGTCAACATGTACTGTATGTGTTTACATTTGTAAGCGAGTGTAATAACACTAATTATATAATAATAATAATAATAATGATAAATCATTATGTAGTAGTAATATCCCTTTGCTTGTGACAAATAGGCATTCATACAAATAATGTGACATTTGCTCAACCTTATTATCAAACCTGTCAAGAAATGGCTACCAAATTCTAGGAGAACATGTAATATAATATTATGTTAAAATATAATATAATAAAATATAATAATGTGATGGACTCACAGCAAGAAGGTTGCGGGTTCGAGCCTTGGCTGGGTCAGTTGGCGTTTCTGTGTGGAGTTTGCATGTTCTCCCTGCGTTCGCGTGGGTTTCCTCCGGGTGCTCCGGTTTCCCCCACAGTCCAAAGACATTCGGTACAGGTGAATTGGGAGGGCTAAATTGCCCGTAGTGTATGAGTGTGTATGGATGTTTCCCAGAGATGGGTTGCAGCTGGAAAGGCATGGTATTATGCTACATAAATCATGCACAGCAGTTAAACATGTATGTAATGTAAAACTGTTAATTGCATTCATATTACAAGGTTTGGACCATACAAATTATATAAGGTTCCTTTGAAAATGGACAAAAAGTGACAAGGTAGTGTGTGGAACATGGGAGGACTCTGGGTCTAAACTAAAACATCATAAACATCTATAATTAATTTAATGAGATAGCAAATCATCTTTGACTGAAACATCTTTGAAGTTTTTTTTAAGTATCTTTATCATTTACTTCCTATCTTCCTGAAACAATAAATCCATAGCCCATTTGATAATGTACAATAAATATAATAAAAAAGTCCAGTATTATAAGCTAGTGACATTAGAGAATATACCCTTTTTGGCGTTGTTAAAAAGGAGTGTTGCCCTCTTATTAAACATTGATGAAATACTGCACACTGGTGAGGAAAAAACCTCAACACAGAGTTTGTGATGAAGATTGTTTCTTTATGCTTATTAGATTTGAGAATTGAAATTAAATGTATCTGTTTTGTTTTAGAAGTTGGATGTGAATGTGGTTCATTTTTGAGGGCGAACGTTGTATACGGACAGCATGAGGGTAAAAACAAGTATTGTAACATTAATTCGAAGCAGTAGCCTATATTCTGTCAAATCTTCTTAAAAATACTTGCTTTCTAAATAGTTTGCCCTTCTCATTTTATGTCTTAAAAGGTATAAAAACTAGATTTACTTAATAGGAGCATTCATTTTAATTTAAGAATTATCTTATTTGAAGTCCAAATGCTTTGTCTCATTCTGTCTCATTTTAAGACTAAAATGAGCCAAAGCATTTAAGCCTTTGTATTCTTGTTTGCATTGACTTGAAATTGCTTGCAATTTACTCGTGGAATCTACTTAACTGTCAACTCAGAATAAAGTGTCATTATCCTCACTTGTTGGTTCAGCATAGTTTGGGTTCCCTGCTTCATTAAAAAAAAAAAATCTCTGTCCTCATGAAAATTCAAGACGCTGTTGTCATGGGCATGCTGAAACAACAGGTGGAAATAATGACACTTTTATACAGAGTTCACACCAAATGGGTAATTAAGCATATTTTGCAGGTAAATTGCATTCATGTCAATGCAAACATTAGAACAGTGATGGATTACTGTCACGTTGTTGAACAATGCAAAATATACTATACGTTTTCCACAAATGTGCAGAATTTGCCTCATTCACGTCTTCCATGTTTGGTGTGAACTCATCCGTGTTGGCCAATCACAAAGGACTAAACAGCGCACACACTGAAATCATGAGGCTAAAACTCTGGTAGTAAAATGTCTGGTTATGGAGTTTTGGAAAATCTTCACCCTGGCTGAAGTTTTCAGAAAGTTCCAGGTTCAGTCACCTGACACTGCATTTCCGTGTGGACAAACAGCAAAACCCGTGTTCATGTGGACAGTGTCTAAGCTGCGGTCACATTAGAGTTTGAGCTTGCGAAATTCTGTTGTACGGCGCTGCAAAAAGGGGCAGGTTTAAACAAGATGATTATACATTTAAAAAAGCGCGCAATTGGTCCATATTTTAAATTTCTGTCCCGAGAGGTCATGTTTTGTTGTTTGATTGGTCTCACGCAGTCAAGTGTTTTGTGTGTGTCATGCTGGCGTATCTATGACCAAGACAGCAAGGCTTAGCAATGTATCAAGAGCCACAGCATGCAGGGTAATGTCAGCAAGAATAAAGTTTTATGGACCCTGTGTCAACATACTGTATGATCTATGGCCCTGCCATATCAGCTGCCCACCCTGTATGTTCAGATGTACAGTTTAATGTACTGAACATTTAGACATACGGGAAGGACATACGGCCATTTTAGCTTTTTAGCATGTGTTGTTATCACAGTTGTAGTAGGTATCTCTCTGTGTTCTTGTATTTAACTAGTTATAATAGAATAAATTATATAGATTTTTAAAAACAGTGGTTTTGTTTCTAAAGGGATCTCAAAAAGCCAATATTGAATTACAACAGGGCAGCACAGTGGCGCAGTGGGTAGCTTGATCGCCTCACAGCAAGATGGTCGCTGGTTCGAGCCCCGGCTAGGTCTGTTGGCATTTCTGTGTGGAGTTTGCATGTTCTCCCTGTGTTGGTGTGGGTTTCCTCTGGGTGCTCCAGTTTCCCCCACAGTCCAAAAACACACGGTATAGGTGAATTGAATAAGCTAAATTGGCCGTAGTGTATATGAGTGTGTGCAAGAGTGTGTGGGTGTTTCCCAGTGTTGGGTTGTGGCTGGAAGGGCATCCCCTGCATAAAACGTGCTGGATAAGTTGGCAGTTCATTCCGCTGTGGTGACCCCAGATTAATAAAAGGACTAAGCCGAAAAGAAAATGAATGAATGAATTACACCAATACAAAAATGGCTTTGCTGTTTTTCTCAATTCATGAAAGGTAATGAATAGTTGAAGATCTAAATATTAGATCTAAATTTCTTCTAAATAGTATTTAATAAATTAAATAAATCAAATTATACAGATTTATGCCTGCCCATCATCTTTACATGTTTTCTGTGGTGTTTTTGCAACTACAAAAAGTCAAATATAGAGTTTTATTAATAAAACAAGAGTTAAGAAGAAAGAAATGCCCCACAGTGCAAGACATTAAATAATCCAGATTTAAAAGATAATTCAAAGTACTCTATACAGTCCAAGGCTCCACTAACAAATGAAAGCTAGTCTTGAACAGTGTTGATCACATTCCTTTAAAAGAATAATTATTTATAGTTAGTTACTTCTCACAAACAGTAACTGAGTTACATAATAATAAAAGTAACTAATTACCAGTGAAAGTAACTATTGTGCTACTTTAAAAATATATATATAATTTGTCAAACGACTTTACAATAAGTATAAAACACTGTACAGTACACTAATTTACACTGTTTCAATGTTGTCATGGGACAATGTGAGAGACAACCATCCAATTCAACATGTCGTTATAAATATTATAATTACTATAGTAACACAATAGGTGGTTTAGAACTTTAAGAATTTATTGCACAGGCCAGAACTCACAAGACTTGTCAACAAACTAGTCTAAATTTGAATTCTTCTTAAGAAAAGTACCAAAAAAAAAAAACAAATAAAAATACATATACATACTCTTTATATGAATTAGGTCTGTGCGATTTGGGGAAAATATCTAAATGTGATTTTTTTTTTTTTGACATATTGCGATTTAAGATTTAATTTTGTAGTCAAGCTTCAGTTTAATAATCTGCAAGCAGTGGCAACAATTCTATGACTGAACAAAAAAGAGCTTTTAAGAGCTGTGTCTGTGACTTTGAAACCAAAATATTCCCATATTACAAATACTGTTTTTCTTTGATATTAATTTGTCTATTAATGTTTCTGAACCAGCAGATGCCATAACCCCACTTGTCAGGACTTTCCTGTTTTTTTTTACTTTATTTTTTTATTGTGGGCGTAGATCAGTTACGCAATTCTGAATTCTGTGCAGAATGAAAGTGCGCTCACTCAATTGGCTAGGAAAGGCTGTCTCACAAAGTCAGTGTTTGTTCTACCTTGTCAGATTGTCCTACGTCCCATTCAAAAAGTAGGTAGCACATTTTGTGGATGCAATATGCTACCCATCAGATTTTGCTACCAGTGTAACAATTTTTATTTTAAATATTGTCATACAAATTGACAAAGGTTTAATTTTTCAGTTTAGCAAAAAAATTAATTAATTAATTAAATTAAAAGAAATAATACAAAAGCAAAAATACAGCAAAAATAATATAGATTTAAAATAACACACTTTGAAAGAAAAAAACTAAATTAATGTTAAATAATACAGCAATAACACATTTGTCTAAGCTATATACTTTCAATGTCAGTTCAAGAAAGGAGTCACCATCTAGATTCTCCAAAAAGTCATAGAATATTTTCCAAATAGACCAAAATATATGAATTTAGTTTTTCAAAAAATTGGTTGTCTTTTCCAAGGGAAGGCAATAGGTCATCACCTTTATTCACTGAGATACACCAGGACTGTATTTTTTCCAAGAACATGCAATTACATGTTGAGCTTCCAGCAAATATAAAATTAACAGCACTCTTTCATATTTGATCACATCAAAATGCAAATAAAAAAATATTCACTATACACAAGCTGGGATCGAGAAGAATTACTTTACCAATGATTTGACTTACAATGTTCAGTATTTTAATGGGCACATAGTTTACCTCTTTTTTATGATTTAAAGAGCCCATATTATACATGAAATAGGGTCATATTTAGGTTTTAAGGGTCTCCAACAACAGTCTAATATGCATGCAAGGTCAAAAAACACTTTGATGGTCTTATTGGTCTTATTTTTACCTAATTATCCCAGCGACTCCCATATGATTCGTTCAGCGATTCATTTGTACCCAAACCCGTCCTCAGCGCTTCTGCGCTTATTGGACCAATGAGAGCCTGTTGTGATTGGTTGAAACTGACAGCCTTCAGCACGAGACAGAGTGAAATGCCCAGCAGCTAATCAACAATATAAAAGTAGTCACAGTGCATACACGCTTCATAGTGTAAGGTGTGGATTTTGGCTGCCAGTGGGTGAATGTAAATACAGACGATGGACTTAAAAAAATAGACGACAAACTATTTTATTGAGCAAAAACTCCAAGAACTGGCGAGGAGCCCGTCACCTGCTCTTTTCACACAGACACACACACACACACAAACACCTCCTCCTCCTCCTACTCCAAGGCTTTTTACCATTTTGGATGCAGTGATGGTTGCTCCATCCATCTGGATTGAAAAGTTATGGTGAAGAGTCGGGTTGGCAGAAACTTCAAGCATTTCCGTTTTCGTGAGGTTAAGCTGGAGATGATGATCTTTCATCCAGTGTGAAATGTCTGACAGGCAGGCTGAAATGCGAGCTGGAACCGAGGGATCATCAGGGTGAAAAGAGAGGTATAGCTGGGTGTCATCAGCATAGCAGTGGTAGGAAAAACCATGTTTCTGGATGACTGTTCCTAAAGATGCCGTGTAGATAGAGAAGAGAAGTGGCCCAAGAACAGAGCCCTGAGGTACCCCAGTGTTTAGATGCTGTAGGTTGGACATCTCTCCCCTCCACGACACCCTGAATGACCTGTCCGAGAGGTAAGAACTGAACCATTGAATAACAGTGCCTGCGACGCCCAGTGACTCAAGCGTAGATAGCAGGATCTGGTGGTTTACAGTGTCAAAAGCAGCTGATAAATCCAGCAAGATGAGGACAGATGATTTAGAGTCTGCTTTAGCCAGTCTGAGATCCTCCACGACCGAGAGCAGGGCAGTCTCAGTTGAGTGGCCTTTCTTAAAGCCAGATTGCTTGTTGTCCATGAGGTTGTTTTGAGTAAGAAAGTCTAGGACTTGATTGAACACTACTTTCTCCAAAATCTTGGCCATGAATGGAAGCAGGGATACCGGTCGGTAGTTTTCAAGTAGCGTTTGATCCAGGTTGGGTTTCTTTAGCAGTGGGGTTACCCTAGCCTGCTTAAATGAAGTAGGGAATAGACCAGAGTCAAGAGATGTGTTAATTATGTGAGTCAGTGTTGGTATGACTGCAGGAGAAATGGCTTGCAAGAGATGAGAGGGAATGGGATCAAGCGGACAGGTGGTTGCATGGCTTGATAGCACGAGATTGGACACCTCAGACTCAGAGAGCTGGGAAAAAGAGGTGAGTGTGTGTGGTGTTGGTGGTGTATCTTGCGTGTTTGTTGTAGGTGCAGCAAATTGAGCACTGATTTTTGCAGTTTTGGTGCAAAAGAATGTAGCAATGTCATCAGTAGTGAGTGTGGAGGATGCTGGTAAAGGAGGAGGATAGAGGAGGGAGGAAAATGTTTTAAAAAGTAAGCGAGGATTGGTGGCACTGTGGACTTTCTGACGGAAGTATGTCTGCTTTGCAGAAGTAACCTCAGTCGAGAAAGAAGACAGAAGAGTTTGGTATGTTATGAGCTGTTCAGGATTTTTTGTTTTTCGCCAACTTCTCTCAGCAGCCCGAAGTTTTGAGCGATGCTCACGGAGAACATCAGAGAGCCAGGGTGCAGGAGGACTGGCCCGGGTTGCTCTGGATGTAAGAGGGCATAGTCTGTCTAGACATGATGTTAGCGTGGAGCAGAGTGTATCAGTGGCACTGTTCGTATCAAGTGCAGAGAGTTTGCAAGATGGAGGAAGAGAGTTAGAAACAATGGTGGATAGTCTATTGGGTGAGAGAGAGCGTAGGTTTCTGCGAAAGGCAACTAGAGTTGGAGTGTGTGGCGGCTCAGGAGTAATGTGGATGTTGAGAGACAGAAGGAAATGATCCGATGTTTGTAGTGGAGTTACTAGTGTTTGATCTGCGAGGCAATGTCGAGTGTAAATAAGGTCTAGTTGATTACCTGATTTGTGAGTAGCAGAAGTAGGTGCTCTTTTGAGGTTGAAAGATGCAAGCAGAGTCTGGAAGTCAGCAGCTTGAGGTCTTTCAATGTGGATGTTGAAGTCACCTAGCACCAACAAGGGAGTGTCATAATCAGAAAAAGATGAGAGAAGAACATCCAGTTCATCTAAGAAGTGACCTAATGTACCCGGTGGGCGGTAGATGACAACCACATTTATGCGGAAGGGGTGGATAATGGTGACTGCATGGAATTCAAAAGAGCTGATTTTTGGCAGGGACGGTCTCTGAGTGAATTTCCATTCTTTGGAAATCAGTAGTCCAGTCCCACCCCCTCTCCCTGTCTGACGAGGAGTGTGGGAAAGAGAGAAATTAGTAGAAAGAGCTGCATGTGTAGCAGTGTCCTCCGGTCTCAACCAGGTTTCAGTTAGAGCCATGAGACTAAAGTCAGAATGAGTGGCTATGGAGGTAATAAAATCTGCTTTGTTAACAGCAGATTGACAATTCCAGAGGCCCACAGAGAGAGAGAGTTGTGAAATAGAGGATACATGAATTGATCGAAGGTTGTGAGGGTTGCGCCTGCAGCATACCTACCATGCTTTGCGAGTGTTAGTAACAACAGGAATTAGTAAACACATAATAAAGTGCAAGGAAAACAATAAAGAAATAAAAAGTACTCAAGTGCTTTGTCGGTGTCTTTGCTCGGTGGAGTCGCGCAGGTAGAGTCGATGGTCTTTACACTCGTCGGTCTTAGTCGCGCAGGTAGAGTCGATGGTCTTTACACTCGTCGGTCTTAGTCGCGCAGGTAGAGTCGATGGTCTTTACACTCGTCGGTCTTCACACGAGGCTGCCGCGACCGCTGCCGCGGTGAGACTAGTCGCTTATATACACCCCCGAGCGCTTTGCTGATTGAGCTCAGCTGGACACGCCTCGAGAGTAAAAAACACCCGAAATTGCAGCGGCGGGGGCGCGAAAAAACCTCCGGCTCGGCACACAAGCTCTTACAGTAAACAAAGGAAACAGTGGCTAAAGCTTGCTAGAACTAAACACAGATAGCTGAAAACTATTTTAAATGTCCAACAACCAATACACAACCAGCTGAAACAAGTCTAAGTGTTCTCGAACCAAACACAGCAACTGAAAACAGGTCTAAATGTACTTACTCGGTGTTGCCCTCGATGCTAAAGTGCTTCTTTAGCATCGAGGTGCTAATGCTAGTTTCCAGAAGCACTCGATCTGCTCAAGGCTGGGCTATATTGCTGAGGTTTCATCTTTAATTAGACTGTCATTAATTAGACTGTCATTTCGTGTGCAACTACTTGTGTTTCGTAGCCGCGTCATCATGAAACACCTAACGACTCGTTATCAAGAGGACCTGTTTGAAGCACTATGAGTCGATTCTTTTATAAATGAATCAATAGTTTTAAACACTGTACACTTTCAGATTTAAGCCTTAGCTGGATATTTCACTTCACTTAGAGCTATGTTACACACTACATGGAAGGGCATTTTCAAAAACCCATAATATGGGCTCTTTAATATTAATATTATGGTTCTTCTGAGTGTGCCAGTTTAGGTTCAGTTCAAAACACAATTTAGATTTTTTTAATATAATGTGTTAAAAAGTGTCATGTTGGGGGCATGTCCACAGCTCGCTGATTTAGGGGTGTGTTGCTTCACATGTAGATTAGTTTCGGCTTCCCGCCCAACGTAACAAGGGGGCGGAGCTATGAGCTCACCCGCTTTGTGTTTGCAACAGAGTCAGACAGGCAGACCGAGAGAAGGAGCAGATGTGAGAGGATCAGCAATCAGTCGTACATATACAACTCGGACACAGACCAAGCAGAGAGTACAAAATCATTTGTGTCTTTGTATAGTTTTACAGCCAACTGTGTGCTAGTTTCAAGTACCGATCTTGTACACCCAAACTAATAACCTCGCACACTGAATTAACTTTGACTGAGGCATGGGATGCGTCGCTCGAAGCCACGACACGGCACACCAGACACTCTCTGTGGCGCGGCAGAAACATGAAGTGTCCCGAATCGTCGCGCCATGCATTTTAGAAACCTAAACATAGGTTTCTATCAGGGTACACACAACGGTGCCCAGCCGCCGACTTGAAGCGCCGTTGTGTGTACCCTGATAGAAACCTATGTTTAGAATTCTAAAATGCATGGCACTGCGTCAGGTACAGCAGCACCTAGTTAAGATCACAGGGAGCTTCTGTGATCGCGAGAAATGCAAACGGCTGAAGTATAAGGTAGACTCAATGAGAAGTACACATGTTTGCAAACCTACCTAAAGATACAACCAATAATTCTGATAAGAGCGATAATGTGGAGAATATTGATCTTGTGTTGAGCCCAATGAGCCTTGCATCTAAAAATAGAGCAAGGGTGTTCCTTTAGTGATATCGCTTCAACTCACGCTGAAAATGGCGGACGTGAATCAACAAACTGAGGATATGGTGACGTGCCTGTCAATCAATATTGGTGGGCGGGGGGACCACACTCCTACGTAAAGTTGCGGTCGATCTGAAAACCGCTCCAATTGGTCCACCGTTTTTTATGTTGTTAAATTGAAAAAAAAAAGCACTGGGTTGCAACTGCAAATATTTGGAAAAAGTGCTTATTTGGAATTACATTTTTTTTCTTTATTTCTTCAAAGTGTCCGTTATCATCAGAGCAGATACCTTGCCAATACCTTGAATTGACCAAATTTTTAACCCTGGATTAGCTATGCACTAAAAAAGCAGGGTTCCACACAATTCATTCATGTTGTTCCAACACAAATTAAGTTAACACGTTTAACAAATGTATGTGGATGGAACATAAAAAATTAAGTTGTCTCAAGAATTGTGTTGTTTCAGCTCATTTTAATAATTAATTAAATTATTAATAAATAATTAATTTTGAACAAGTTAATTGGACTTTAATTTACAGCCATTGTAAATGTGCAGTTTTGTTACTCTACCAGGAGGCTCTACTGGTCCCCTGGGGGTGGAAGGAGAATAAAACCAGTACAGATGTATTGCCTATACCATGGACATCAAGCTGTGTTGTGCATAAACTTTTTTTTTTTTAAATTTCTGACCCTTTCTATATTTACAACATGCTTATATTAGGTTATGAGGGTACTGTGAGACTCTGAATACATAATACAGAAATACAGTTAAAATTTACACAAACATTTTAAAGTAACATCTAGCCAACATGTTTATTATTTCTTTATATCTTTCATTCTTTCTTTCTTTTTTTTCCTTTAGCAAAATGATTTTGCATGAACTTGTATTTAGTGTTGGGAAATAATGATTATCATAACGTCATAACTTATCATAATGGTTTTCTTTGTCTTGCTTGTCTATGTCCCTATAATCTGCTTATCCCATAAACAAGTTTCAACACCCTAGACTAGGACACAGGCATGTGGCACAGCCCAGGGCTAAAGACGTAAAATTTCATTTTTCCCTGTGAATCATATTTAGTTTGATTATTATTACTCATAAAACACATGATTATTTAGTCTTGTAGTGGGTTAAGGTGGAGCTCATTTTGAACTATTTTATAGATATCTACTGTATCTAATGATTATTTTCAATATGCGCTAATCTGCTAATTATTTTCTTCATCACTCAACTGATTATTTGGTTTGTAAGTATTATGAAAATAGTGAGAATTACACATTACCTCCAAAAAAACCCTTTTCAAATGCTATGAACAGTTCAAACCTCAACATGATTAAAAATGTGAAGCAACTTTGGTCAAGAAAAAAAAGGGGTCATTGTTGATTACAGTTCGCCACCAGAAATTTCGAAGTCACTGTCATAGTCATCAGCTGACAACTTGTTTAAGAAGTTCTCTGCTCCAGACAAAACTTGCAGGTAACACTCTCTTGCTTGCACCTGCATATCTCTGATTTTATGTAGCTTTCTGTGGATGATGCTCTGTAGACCTTTCAAACCCTCTTCACTTAGGCCACATTGCGAATCTTGAAAGAACAAAAACATAACAAAATAACATCAGGCCTACCTTAAAAACCTTCATCATTGTTGTGTATGTTTATTAGGGCTGCCCCTAATAGTAACACAAAAATGTTAGTCTGTTAGAAAAGTCATAGTTGGACTAAATTGGATTGACTGTGTAGTTGCAGAAAAAACAAACAGACAGACAAACAAACTCCACAGAACACAGTGATGGTTGGTCTCTGTAATTATTAGATTGTAATTACATATATGTGTAATGCAGGCTTACACTTTTTACTTAAATGACATGTCCTCTATGTAGTTACAGGAATATGCACTTTAGAAAAAAAAATCATTTTCTCTCACTAACAGTGAAATAAAAATAGTCTTGACAGTTAAGATGGCTCAAAGAACTTTTTCTTTCTCAGCCCTGGAACTGGATTTGACTCTTTAGTGAGTCAATTTTCCAGGAAAATATTTGGTCGGGGCAACCCTATGCTTATGTTTGTGCCATATATTACAAATACATACATTTCAGAGTCTCAGAAGCAAACAAGCAGGACAGTTCTCTAAGGGTGTCAGCACGAGTTGAAAGATATTTCCAATGGTGGTCCATCTCTGCAACAAGAATCTTCTGCTCCTCCTGAAGTTGCCCTATATATATATGGTACCCTTTGTCTAACAAACAAAAATGTGGCAGTCAATATAAATATTAGCCACTGCCCTACCTTATGCAGCAAAATCGTCCATTTAGACCGGGCATTATAAGGGTTGATGTTGTCTTTGTTGTTAAATTGCAAAAATGTGTCAACAATTCAAAATCATTCTCTTTTCACGAGGCCAAGTGAAAACTGAATTCAGAAATAAATATTTGACCTTTTAAATGCAAAACTCCAAATGATTGCCTAAAAAGATTACTACACTATAGGCTAGACTACGTTACAATAAAACTACCAATTTAATTTAATGCTGAAAACAAGTTAAACCAGTGTAATATATTATTATACCTCTCTTGTAATACTCATTTGTCATTCTATTACTTATGTCCAGTGGTTAATTTGTGAATTTCGAGGTCCCAGAACAGATCGGGGTAAAGGATTCGGTATGTTACCCGAGGATGGAGAGGTATCGCGCACGAAAGAGGAGAGGGGTGGGGGTGTTGGTGCGGTGGATGGCGGAGGGGTGTCGCGCGGACGAAAGGGAGCGGGGCAGGGGTGTCGTGGACGAAAGTGAAGAGGGTTGGGGAGTCGCGGAAGAAAGTGAACAGCGACGGGGGAGGAGGGCGGTTGACGAGGGGGATCAGTAAAATGAGGTGCTGGATCAGATTTCAAAGGTGCTGGATCTGGATCCAGCTTGACCACTGGCACAAATTAAGCCCTGCTTATGTCCTTCACCAGCAAATCAGAATTGTCCGCTGGCCAGCAGTTTTGGTTTGGTTTTCAGAGCTGCTGCGAACTCCAGTCAAAAACAGCACTCATCAGTGCAAAGTGCGGAGTTGGACAGTTCCATTTTTGTGTGGAGGGGGACTTTAAATTTTATTGACAAACTTACAATAGCTAAAGTGTTCTGTTAATCATCAACATTAAATTACATTCATATTCCACCTTACACCCGTTGCATGTTTTCAATGCATTTCTTTGCTGCTATCTTCGTGGTCTCTGGCCAGGGGGAGGCTAAGCCTTCTCCAGCCTTACAAATGCTCCGCCTATGCTTGTGAATATAGTCCACAAATCTTATCACATCTTCATCCTTAGTTATAAAGACGTCTTCAAAGATAGCCTGTTCCTCAAATCAAAAAAAAAAATATATATATACTAATAATAATAATCTGTTGTAACTGTAATATAATTTTACTTGGTACACATTAAACAGCTATTTTTCTTATTATTATTGTTTCAACAGTGTGACATTATACACAGTTTGGAGTACCTAGCTGCATTCTTGAAACGGTAATGCTTGTGGTTTCCATCTACTGAAACTCCCAGCATATCTGGGGTGCACGCAGGACAGAAAAAGGGCTCTTCCTTGCAGATTTTGTCCACCTCATATTGCACAGCCTCCCACTCAAAAAAACTTTTCTGAAAACTGTCTGTGGAGATTTTGCCAGTCTATTAGAAGTAAGGAAAACAACGGCTAATAATGTATAACAAATATGTTAACATCAAACTGCCCACTACCGCCACAATCCCCACCTTCAATTCCTGCCGGTGTGGGAATCGGACCAGCGACTTTTAGGTTACAAGCCCGACTCTTTTATCATATAATAACACTTATTTTTACACCCTTACCAGTCATTGTGATCACAGTAACATTCTTCCCTGGGCTGACCCTCAATGACTCTGATGAACAACTACAAATATTATCAGTAATCTCCACAGGTACGAGCCGTACTGGAAAAGGTCAAGCAGGTGAATTAAGATCATTTATATTGACTGAGTAATACAACACTGTAATGGTTCAATGGTAATGATATTACTGAAAAAGTATATAAGAGTTGCTTAAAAAGGTGACTGAATGTCCTCATAAATTTAGTATCAAACAATATAAAACAAAAAGGCATTATTTAAATAGTTAAGCTTATGAGGCCTAACGATTCTCAGAATGATATTAATGTTGTACAATCATAAACCAGGACTTACCAGAATAGGAAAGAGCCTTATCTACAACCAAAGTTGTTGGAGTCAATGGCTGGAAGAATCCAGCAGTCATGGCATCTTGGTTATGAAGAATATGTCTGGTGTGCATGCTGACATCACACTCAACCCAGAAGAAGGGGCGTGGTCAACAGTCACAGCAACGGACAGCAGCTTAATTGCTCACACACTGTTGGCAGATGTGTGTTGCCACATTTTCTTGTGTCACAGCAGTGTTCACCAGATGGGGTCTCTCTGCCCTCAACCTCTCTGAAAAGAGACTGTGTCGTATGCTTCAGTTTGAGGAAGCTAGAAGAGGATCTCTTGAGGTTCCAAGAGGTAATGCCTTATCATCTGAGTGCTGATTGATCTTGCAGAAAATACTCTGTCAAAATAGTATGAAACATTTAAAAACAACACATATATTATAGTGTACTGCTTGGAGTGCATTTGGATTTTGAAAATATAATTTACACAAAAAAGTACACACCAGTCTCTGAAGCAAAGGTCACCTCACAAGGCTAGTAGCACAAATGTACCTCCCTTATTATGAAATGGCATAAGCTCACTGTTTAACCTTTAGCTGGAGAAAAGGACTAGCAGACATTTACTTCCCAAACCCACATTTGGACAGTCCACTTACTTGCAGTTATCTGTCTATAAGTTGTCATATAGATGATAAAAGCAAATAAGAATGCATGCTCTGAAAGCGATTATTTAAAAAGAAACAAGCTGGTTGGCCACTGACAAGACACTCAGAACAAACTGCTTCAAACTAAGCCTTACCAAGACCAATAATTTAGTGTAGTTTATACTGTATACACAAACACTGTATGCAATCAATTTATTTTCATGTCAAAAGTTAGCAGTTCTAGTTTGATTGTTTCTCTGACATATTCCATCTTTGATACATTCATAAGTGCCTAAACGATGTAGATATTGATGATGATCAACCAGGTTATCCGACTTCCTATACTGTTCTTGGAGTTCTGAATCACTTATGGTAATGGGCAGAAACACAAACAGACATAAAGACTGCCTCCGTGAAGTTGGCACCTCATAAAAACAAATAATCCACAAAACTATGCCATTCGTTTGTACTACGTTTGTGCTGATTTGTGCTGCAAAAATGAACGTTTGTGCTGGTTTGGGGTCTGAGATATTTAGCATTATTTTTTTGACCGTGTGACGTCACTTTCCACCCCATTTTGCTCAAATGACTTCAAATCAGCACAGGTCATTTGTGCTCGATTTGTGCTGGTTTGTGCCGTTAAAACAAACACTATCTATTTTCGTTGTTTAGATATAATTAAAATATTCTGGGAACCGTGACAACACTCTCCACACCAGGTTGTCTAAATCACACCAAACTGGTGTCATTAGTTTGTGCCCGATTTGTGCTGGTTTGTGTCATTAAATTAGATATTGCCTAATCAATACACTTCGGGAGCCGCGACGTCACTCTGCGCCCCAGTATTTCCTCTAAATCGCTCACTTAAGACAGGTGTCATTCATTTGTGCTGGTTTGTGCATCAAATAAACCCTAAATCTGTTTTCGTTGTTTAGATATAACCAAAATATTTGGTTAGATTTATGCTCATCAGATATTTATATTCGTGCACGAATATGTTACTTTCGTTTGCTCACAATTTGTACTCGTTTGTGCGGCAAAAAATATTATTTGTAGGCCTAAAAATAAGATTAGATCATTTAGAGGTCTCTCGACCCCACATCATCAGCCACCTGACATATATGATATTTTTAAATATTTTAATTTGTTTGTGCTGACAGAATTTTCGTTTGAGATTAAACAACATCTGAGTGAGAGGGCATATCAAATGGCAATATTAAACAACAGAGGCATTTCGCACCTGTAGTAGCCTCTCTGTGAAAATATAGCGAAAAGAATACAATAAAATAGTGTTACGTTCGTGAAGAAAAGCATTCAAATAAGTTTTATTCATATGCACATAAATTTGCCCACCATGTAAGCTTGTAATGTTTTTTAAACTCCAGGAAAATTATCTGTGGAATAAGCTTAGGGTATAAATAATAATAATAATAAGATAACTAAAGATAACTAAAATATGACAAATTATTACATGTTGTCTTCTTTTCAACCAAATCAAAATGGTCAAAATAACATCCTACATCCTGTGCTATAGTGAATGCAAATATTTTATATGATTATTATTATTATTAATAATTGTAATTAATTAATAAATTATGTATTTTATTGCCATTTGGACCTTGTTCTTTTACTGTATGACAACCAACACAATCACGAAAACTAAAACGTGTGTGCGTATGTTACATATGCATGTATTCTATGTTTTTTCCCATAAAATAAATATTGATTAAATAAGTCCACTAAAGCTGCTTTACTCAATTGATTTAATCAAAAGTGGTAGGCCTACTCACCACAACAGAAAAGTTTAGGCTGCTAGTTTAAATAGGAAAGCAACCTAATGGACGACCAGATGATAGATTATTTAAGTGAAAAAAAAAATCGCTGGATGGTTAAACAGGTATATATATATATATATATATATATATATATATATATATATATATATATATATATATATTTTTTTTTTTTTTTTTTTTCTATCATTAAGCCTTACAGACATGCTGGCTACTCATGAGACTAAAACGAAATAGATAAGTAAAGCAGGGTTGTAGCAAATTATTTTTACATTGGCAAAGCCCTTTCACTTTAAAGGGCACCTATGGTGAAAAATCTATTTTTCAAGCTGTTTGGACAGAAATGTGTGTAAGTATAGTGTATAAACTGTCATATTGGGGTGAAATAAACACACCCAGTCCTTTTTTTTTAAATTTAACAACATAAAAACGGTGGACCAATTGGAGCGGTTTTCAGATCGACTGCAACTTTACGTAATAGTGCGGTCCCCCCGCCCACCAACATTTATTGACAGCTGCGCGCATTAACATGTCCGGTAGTCACGTGTATAATCATGTCATCAAGAGAGGACAAGCGCAAAGCAGCCGGGAATAAAAGGTGTGTTCAGTTAGCAATCATCATCAAATGTGATCAAGAGTGAGTTTTACAAGTTTAAAATGTTTTAAAACAGAGCACGTGTGTAATGAATTACAGCGATTCACTTCAGATGCACTTAATCAGTACGGCCGCATGTCAGAACAATTATAAAGGAAGACGCTTCAATCGCGGTTTGTGGATGTTAAATCAGGTTTATTTTGTACATTAATACAAGAGATATCCATACAGCAGTGGATATTACCTGTATCATGACACATATGCGTGTAAAAGAGTGCAAAGCTTAACACGCTGTCTCTCTCTCTCTCTCTCTCTCTCTCTGTGTGTGTGTGTGTGTCTGCGTGTCTGAGCTATGTGTGTGTGTATGTCTGCACTACGTTTGTGTGTGTATGTGTCTGCGCTATGTGTTTGTGTCCTTGCTGTGTGTGTGCGTGAACTTTGTAATGACATTGTGTGTGACTCATTGTTGCAAATCCACAAAAAAATGCATCAAATACTGATTGTTAAAGTTCTTACTGTAGTATTTCTCACACACGTTACGTGCGATCTGCTTCCTGAGGCAGCCGAGGGTGGCGATTGCTGACAAGCACGTGGGAACAGTGGGCGGGGAGGACTAGTCTTAAAGGGCCAGTACAAAAAAAACAGCAAAACCTTTTTTCCAGCTATAATGTAGACACTTCAAACAGCTATAATAAATAATCTGATGGGTGTTTTGAGCTGAAACTTTACAGACACATTCTGGGGACACAAAAGACTTATATTAATAATGAAAAAAGGGGTAACCTATGTGCCCTTTAAAATTAAATCTGTCAAAATTATGGTCGCGGCCTTCATGCTTTTTCTGATAAAAAATATCTCAGAATAAACTATATTGGCCTAGGCTAATTTAGTATCTAAAAAATAAATACGTTTATACGTGGGAAATACATCTGTTTTGCTTTAGGGTTTTTGTAAAAGTTTTAAAACTATGTATAAATGTGCCTACATAGTATTATCATAAGATATATTCAAATAAGTGTATCGCTCGTGTGCACACAGCCCGCTTACCTTAACAGACGACAGAAATGAGGTATGAGCGGAGCAAGTCTATCAAATAAGTTCCATCATGGGCACAGAACATTCAATATTTTTTTATGTCACGAAGTACAGCGAAAAGCAGCCCATAAAGTCACATATGCTATATACTTTAAGGAGAAAGTAGAACTGACATGCTCCAGTACTGCACACTTATAAGTTGTAAATCTGTAAATTTAGTGAGTTATTAAAATGTGGTTCACATATCACAAGGTCATCCAAAGCCTGTGTTAGTGGTTACTGTCACACTTTGTTTAACCTATTTTGGCCTATCTAGAAGTTTGTTGAGTTGTAAAAGAGAAAGACTGACTGCATCTGTTTACACAGATTTCAATAAAAGAAGTTTATTTTAATGTCCATGTGTTCATACCTTCCTAAAAATATTTCAAGTTGCGATTTACCATCACTGGCACGTTATTGGGCCTGTGATCACTGTGGTCTAGGCCCCCAAGGGATGTGGCCCCCGCTGCAGTATGCATCCCTTATTTTTTGTATTAAAAGTGGTAACCCTAGCTGTGCCACTGCACACTCTGATGCTTGACATTTTTTTATTGCCCTTGCTAATGTGAGGCTAGTCTCTTTCAACAGTTGCATCCTCACTTTTTTATCTTGTACTCCAATTACTATTTGATCTCCAATCATGAAGTCACACAGCGTTCTAAAATTGCATGTATGTCTTTTCAGAGTTTGATCTATAAAATACTGTTTCATGGATTCTGACTCTTTCTGCAGTCTGTTTCTGAAGACACATTTCTTTGGTCTCATTTTTTCTGTGCGCAGTATTGTTCAAAGTTCTCTATCACAGCCTCATATTTATCTTTTTCTTCTACTTTGAAGACAAACATGTTTTACACATCCAGTGCACTGCGTCTTGCCACTATTAACAGCAATGCTATCTTCCTCCATTCATTTCCATCCAGCTCTATGGCAAGCAAATACATTTCAATCCTTTTTTGAAAACTTTCCAGTTCCTATTGAATGGTACTCATATTTTTTCTCCTGGTTCCACATATTGAGTAGGCTCACACGCCGAGTTATTTTGTAAAAATGCTTCATTCTGTTGCTAAACATACATCTCAACTAGGCTTACAGTACCATGGCCTAGTACTGCCATCTAGTGGCCATTTATGATAGGCCTTAGAACACCTATCAATTCAACTAGCCCAAGCAACAAGTGCCTCTCAATCTACTGATTGATTGATTGATTGATGTGTTTATATGTATTTTTGTATGTGGAAATTCAATATATTGTTTTATTTGTCTAGCCCATATTTAACAACATCTAAATATCCTTTTTTATCACAATATTTTTATATATTAGCGTATATAACAATAAACAAGATTTTGTTTATTGTTATATTAGAAAAAATGTTTGTCAGAAAAAAAATGTATAATAATGAATATCATTATTTAAGGTAAAATTTCTAAAATTAGCTGTATCTCAGCAAGAAACGCGTCTTCAAGGAGTAAAGCTCCAAAAGACTCTCTGGACATTCATCCTAGCAAAAACAACAACAAAAATCAAACAAAATACAACAAAAAAAAAACTGAATGGGCAACAGTGATTTGATTAATCCACATATATGTGATATAAAAGTAATTTCATGTGCAAATAATTATCTTTCATGCCCATGCATACACAGATATTGATATTCCCCCTTCCCCTAAATACTTACTGCACTTTATGACTGACAGCTTTAGATAACCCACAAGGGTGCACAAGCACAGAAGCAGCAAAGGCAGGACAACGATGAGTATGCTATAAGATGCTGAACATTTGATTGGTTATTAGGTAGGAGTGGGTGGTTCCTGGTCAAGAACTTAACTTGAGGTTTCCATATCCTGGACCAGGCCGTATCCTGAGCAGCTACTGTGGTGGTCATGGAGGAGTGGATAACATGAGACTGATTCCTGTGACGCTCCAGGGACAGACGAGTCTTCGCTAAGGCCAGCCTCCGCCGCTGAGACTGCAGCTCTGCACAAGACGTTTGGCCAGCGGAGAAATTGAAATGGTCGTGCCCAACTGAGTCTGGTTTCTCTCAAGGTTTTTTTTCTTCACTTTCGTAAATTAGTGAAGTTTTTTTTTTCCTCTCCACTGTCGCCACTAGCTTGCATGGTTTGGGATCTGTAGAGCTGCGCATAGTTAGATTTGCTCTTCAGTGTTTTCGACTCTCAGTAATGATTTTAAACCACACTGAACTGAGCTAAACTGAACTGAACTTAAACACTAAAAACTGAACTACACTGTTCCAATTTTCTATGACCTGTTATGTGAAGCTGCTTTGACACAATCTACATTGTAAAAGTGCTATACAAATAAAGGTGAATTGAATTGAATGGCATCAGAATATTCAATCACTTACTGCAATTTTATAACTGTTATTATTACTAGCTTAAAATACACCAACAAAGAAACAAGAAAAAAATACATAACATAATCATAATCAGCAATCAAAGGTTAAAGTAAACATACAGATAAATATTACCACAAAAACTAGAAATTAAAACATAATTTATTCACATTTTTTTACATATGTTGCTTCATCACATGTGCTATATAATTGTGAATCTCCTTCGATGGGTGTGACGATGATGATGATGTTGACTTTGATACATTTCTGCATGCAGTCTATATGTATTTGCCAGCAAAAGAGTTTTAACCGGACGGGTTTCCATACAATTGTAACGCCACGCCAGCAGAGGGAGCCCTTGCCCAACTACTGACTCAGCTCCGCTCCCTCTGCAGCTACTTCCTGTTTGTGCTGTATTTCAGTGAGTGTTCAGGCCATGCTTCTTTGCGAAGTATTGCCAGTTTACCTGCCTTACCAAGCGTTGTTCCAAGTGACTTTCATGACTGCTATCCTGTGTATGACCCTGCCTGCCTTGTTCATGTACGTTCTCTGTCTTTGCCCTTTTGATCTGTTTTGGACTGATTGTTGTGTTACTGAACTTCTGCCTAGTGGTGGGCAAAGCGAAAAATGTATTGCACTAAAATAGCTTCAGCAACAGTTGAGCAACTTGAGGTATTAAACCCCACTTTGTAAAATTGGATCTGCAAGTGATTTAGTGGAGTGGTTAGGGTTCCTGACTACTGTGCGGGGATACTAGGTTCAAATCCAGGTTGATAAAGCTATTTTGAAATGCTTAATATCAGTTTGAAATGCTTTGTTGTTGTATCGTTTTGTTTCAACATTGGTCTGGCATCGGAATAAACACTTTGTGACACCATAAAACAGATGCATTATTAAAATACATAAAATAATAAATTCAGAGTATTTGTACAAGTTGGCATTCGAACACAAAAGTCATTTGAAGCACAGTGACAATAGGTACACGCGCAGTCTACTAGGCTATATGAGACAAATTTTTTTATGACCCATTCAGTCAAACTCAGATTCGCCAGGTCTCGAAACTCTTCTGAACTGATCAATGCTTTGAATCACTTTAGTCACGTGACCAGGTGTTTCGAAACACTTTAGTCACGTGACCTGGATGTTTCGGATCATGCTTCGGGATCTCGACACTGTGTCGTAACGTCAGTTTCACGTGAGCCATCCCTACTTCTGCCTGCTCTTATACTTCGTCGCCTGGATTTGCCCCTGTGTTTGTTGTTTGGATTGGACTGCTTATATGTTGCCGACTCTCTGGTTGTTTACTCGTTGATGTCTCTGCCTAACCCCTTAAATAAACTTCTGCACATGGATTCTAGCACAGCCTCAGCCTCCACGTTACAACAATGTACAAAAAATGTGAATTTGACGTACGCCAATTACTGACACAAACTCGTAGTATAGATTCGCTGTAGCAAGAGACTAGATTGGAAATAATATTACTGTTTGAAAAGACTCACAAAAACATTTAGTACATCTTTTGCTTTGATATTCAAATCTACATCTGTGTTTTGAACAGCAGTGTGTGGAACACTGTACTTTTAAAATAATTTAGATGAATAATTTGAAACTTATAGTTAAGTGAGAAACGTTTCCTCATAATAAAAGTTGTCTTAGTCACAAATACATATTGAATTTACATCCATGTTTTGTGAACAACAGTTTAGTACTATTAAGGTGTGACAAAATTGTTTGCATCACATGAGGTTTATAGGACAACTACACATGCAGAAGTATTAAAATGCCACAAAGTCCATTGATATTATAACTGTCACAATTTTAAATCTAGCAAGCATTAAAAAGATTAATATATATTTTTAGCTGATTCTAAGAGAGATGTCCAATATGATAAGTATGATGAAAAAAAACACATTATAATAAATAAGTGCTAGTGGGGGGAAAAGGTGTTTAAATAACCAATACTGAACACTGTTGATTTTAAGAGTAGACAAATAAACTTGCTTTCGCAAAAATGTGTTCAGACATTTTAAAAATCAGAGACATTGTTATTTGATTTGTTCAAATAAATTTGTTCGTACACTGTCTTAGATGGATTCTAAAACAATAACACAAATGTATGCATAACTTATATAAGTCTAGGTTTACTTAAAACTGTCAATAAACTACAGATTATTTAAATTAATTATTTAAATTATTGGATATTTTGAAAATTCGTTTGTGCACGAATTCACTGTGCAGATGCGACAAAGACGGATAACTAAAAAGACGTAAAAGATAAACTAACAAATTCTAAGAAATGTTTGCAATGCGTAAGTGTAAAGATAGATTTATTCACCAGTGTGAAAGATGAACAAAGCAGATATCAATATATATCCCTATATTAAGTTTCATTTATTGTTTTGTGTGAAACACTGTCACGGTTTATGGGTTTGTGTGTTCTTTCTGTATGTTATGTGTCATGCCTTGTGTGTTGTCGTGTGCGAGGGTGTGTGCTTGTTTACCTTTTTGTGTTGACGCCGTGCTTTCGAATCAGCTGACTTAATCATCCTTCAGCTGATCCCTGTTTCACAGACTATATATTTCAGCCTGTGGTTACTGCTGGTTTTCATACTGTTGTTTGTCCTTGTTTCTGTCTGTTGTTCCTCAGGATTCTTCACAGTCTGTTTTGTCGGTTGACGTCTTCTTTTTGGCCTGTGGGCTCTCTTTTGTTTTGAACATTTGTCTCCGGAACATCCAGTTGTATCCTTTGATACACTCTTTTCATCAAAGTACTTGCAATTGGATCCTCTTTGTCTGGTGTCGTGGCAGAACAGACTGATCAAACATGGATCCAGCTAGTATCCCCGGCCTGTCTGAGTTTGTTTCACAAGCTACTACATGCATGGACTCACAAGATTAACAAATGACCACAATCATTTGAGGCACAGAGGCGGCCCGGATGCTCACGAAGTTGCAGCAGGCGCATCGGAGTGTTGCTGACTACTCCATTGAGTTCTGCACCCTGGCGAGTGAGTGGAATGCTCAGGCGCAGTGGGGCATCTTTCTCCACGGGCTGGCAGACCGTATAAAAGACAAGATCTTTGCTTTGGATCTTCCTAAAACCCTGGATGGGCTCAATGATCTAGCCATCTACGTGGATTCTCGTCTACAACTCCGGGAGAGACAAGCGCGACACACACACACTCTGATGAATTCCCCTCTTCCGGCTTTCACTGTATTTCCGGGGCTGGTGGACACGCCCCACTCGGAACCTGAACCCATGCAGATGGGTTTGTGTATGTACTGTGCTGGTGCGGGTCACATCGTAGCTCATTGTCCCGTAAAAGCTGGTTACTGACGGGTGGGGTATCTTTGGACAAATCCTCTCCTGCGGCTACGCTTCTGAAGGTTAAGTTGGAGTAGTCATCTGGGAATTTTATGACTAAAGCACTTATTGACTCTGGTGCGGAGGGACATTTTATTGACTCTGCTTTAGCTCAAAGACTTAAACTTCCTGTGATTTCTCTCTCCCAACCTAAATCTGTTCATGTTGTCAATGGTTTCTCTCTTCCTTCCATTACTCATTCCACCTCTGGTAACCACTCTAAAATTATTCATTTTTTTAACAGAAGCTCCTGTCACTCCAGTGGTCCTTGGGCATCCTTGGCTGGTAATTCACAATCCACATATTAATTGGAGGCAGGAATCAATAATTTCTTGCAGTGAAAGCTGTCATGCTACGTGTTTGTTGTCTGCCTGTTCTTCTGTGTCTCATTCTGTTTTTCAGAAATAACACATGGATTTGTCAAAAGTGCCCAGTGAGTACCTTGACCTGAAGAGAGTGTTCAGTAAGTCTCGAGCTGCTTCTCTGCCTCCACATTGTCCCTATGACTGTTCTATGTAGTTATTGCCAGGTACGTCTCCGCCTAAAGACAAACTTTATTCGCTCTCCGCTCCAGAGAGGGAAGCCATGGAGAAATATATTTCTGATTCTCTAGCAGCTATATCATCCATCCTTCTTCATCGCCAGCAGGGGCGGGGGTGTTTGTGAAAAAGAAAGATGGCTCCCTCCGTCCTTGTATAGACTACCGAGGGCTGAATGCTATCACGAAGAATACTTATCCTTTGCCGCTGATGTCTTCTGCCTTCGAACATCTGCAGGGGGCAGCCTTTTTCACAAAATTAGATCTCCACAAAGCTTACCATTTGATCCGTATTCGAGAAGGCGATGAATGGAAGACTGCCTTTAATACCTCAGGTGGCACTTTGAATATTGTGTTCTTCCTTTCGGTCTGTCCAATGCCCCTGCAGTCTTCCAAGCACTGATGAATGAAGTGTTGAGAGATATGATAGATCAGGTAATTTATGTTTCCCTGAATGACATACTGTTATTTTCCCATTCTCTCCAGAAACATATTCAACATGTCAGGCGAGTGCTTCTGAAGCTGCTAGAGAATGGGCTTTATGTCAAGGCGGAGAAATGGTTATTTCATGCACAGTCTGTTCCTTTTCTGGGACATATTGTGTCGGTCGAGGGGATGCACATGGATCCAGAGAAAGTTCCGGCTGTGGTAGATTGGCCAAGCCCCAGACTACCGCAAGGCCCTGCAGAGGTTTCTTGGATTTGCCAATTTTTACCAGCGCTTCATTCGCAACTTCAGCCAGCTTGCCGCACCTCTGACTGCCTTAATCTCCATCAAGACTCCGTTCAGGTGTCCAATGCAGCACAAGTTGCGTTTGACTGACTGAAAAGCTGCTTTGTTTCAGCTCCCATTCTCACTGCCCCTGATTCACCATGGCAGTTCGTGGTGGAGGTTGGTGCTATCCTGTCCCAGCGCTCTTCCTTGGACGGCAAGATGCATCCCTGCGCATATCTTTCACATCGTCTAAACAATGCAGAACGAAATTATGATATTGGTAATAGAGAGCTGCTGGCTGTCAAGCTTGCGTTGGAAGAGTGGCGTCATTGGCTAGAGGGTTTGGGGGTTCCCTTTATCATTTGGACCAATCATAAAAATCTGGAGTACATCCAATCTGCCAAAAGATTGAACTTTAGGCAGGCACGGTGGGCTTTATTTTTTGGACGTTTCGATTTTTCCACCTCATACCGACCAGGTTCTAAGAATGTTAAGCCTGACGCACTGTCTCTTGAATTTTTGATCACTCCGAGCATGCATCATCTCCTGAAACCATCGTGCCATGCAGACTTTTTATCTCTGCTGTCACCTGGGAGATCAAGTCGAGGGTCCACATGGCCTTAGAAGAGGTAATGTCCTCGCCTGGATGCCCATGAGTCATTTATTTGTGCCAGAGGAATTACAGTCTGATGTCATTCGTTGGGGTCACTCTTCCAAGCTGGCCTGTCATCCGGGGGTGAGTCTCTATTTTAACAACGATTCTGGTGGCCAGTTATGGCTCGTGACACAAGGGATTTTGTGTTGGCTTGCTCAGTTTGCGCTGTTTCTAAGACTTCAAATCGTCTTCCTGCTGGACTCCTCCAGCCGCTGTCAGTGCCATCAAGAATCTGGTACCATATTGCGCTAGATTTCGTCACGGGCCTCCCCCCTCCAACATGAATATGGGGATTTTGACCAGAGTAGACCGGTTTTTGAAAGACACTTACTTTATTCCTCTACTTAAACCACCATCAGCCAGCCATTGATCATGTCTTTCATATCCATGGCCTCCCATGTGGTTTCTGACAGGGGGCCTCAGTTCATCTCTAAAATCTCTGAATCTATCCTCCTGGAGACAGCAGCTCTCATGGGTGGAGTACGCACATAAGTTATTACCAGTGTCTGCCATGGGCCTCTCTCTATTTGAGTGTAGTCTAGGGTACCAGCCACCTGCCTTTCCCAGTCTGGAATCTGAAGTTGCTGTTCCCTCCGCCCATGCCTTTGTCCAGAGGTGTCAACGCATTTGGAACAGGGCCAAACAGACCCTCCATCAAGTGGGTTCACGCACCAAGGCTAAAGCCGATCGCCACCGGTCTAAGCCTCCCGTTTACGTTGTCTGTCAAAAAGTGTGGCTTTCATCTAGAAATATCCCTCTTCGCACCGTATTTAATGTACTTGCACCCAAATTCATTGGCCCTTTTCTGTCATCAAAATCATCAGTCCGGTGGCAGTCCGCCTCAAACTTCCTCCAGCATACAGGAGAATTCATCCCGTATTTCATGTTTCTAAATTGAAGCCCGTTTTTCATACGGCCATTAATCCGCCTACTCCGGTTCCCCCTTTGCCGTGTCTCGTAGATGGGGAGACGGCTTATTTGGTTAAGCGCATTCTGGAATCGAGATGGAGGGGACGAGGATTCCAGTACTTGGTGGACTGGGAAGGTTACGGCCCAGAGTAGAGGAGTTGGGTTCCTGCAAGAGACATATTGGATCATTCTCTCATCTATGATTACAATCGCCAGGTAAGCTCTTCTGGGAGCACTCCTAGGAGAGGGGGTACTGTCACGGTTTATGGGTTTGTGTGTTCTTTCTGTATGTTATGTGTCATCCCTTGTGTGTTGTCCTGTGTGTGCTTGTTTACCTTTTTGTGTTGACACCGTGCTTTCGAATCAGCTGACTTATTCATCCTCATGCTGATCCCTGTTCCACAGACTATATATTTCAGCCTGTGGTTACTGCTGGTTATCAGTCCGTTGTTTGTCCTTGTTCCTGTCTGTTGTTCCTCAGGATTCTCCGCAGTCTGTTCCATCGGTTGACGTCTTTGTGGACTGTGGGCTCTCTTTTGTTTTGAACATTTGTCTCCGGAACATCCAGTTGTATCCTTTGATACATTCTTTAATTTTTCATTACAGTACTTGCAATTGGATCCTCTCTGTCTGGTGTCGTGACAAACACGCTTCACAAAAAAAAGAAAATGCTAAATTTAAATATATTAAAAACTAAGTTTGTTTGCTTTTTTAAAGCATATCTTTTATTGACTTCAATCTTAATCTTGAATTGATGAATTTGAGAACACAAATAGCAGATGAATAAGTTGAGTAAAGAGAGAACAAGCAGATCAAACCCCCACCAATAAACTGACATTAACATTAACAACAAAACAAGGTATATGATAAGTGAAGTTTAGTTATAAACTAATTTCGAGAGGATCACGTGCTTATGATTGCTAGCGGCTGGATCCGCATTATCCAATTCTCAATGCACCAATCAGACGACTCCTAAGCTACTACACATACCCTGGGTTACGTACCACCACTATCTTCGTTTTGAAGACAGCTCTGCTCCGAATCAACTGCTACTGCTACAACAACTTCAAATCGACTACATCTCCAACTATACTCCAACAACAACATCAAAACCTTCCACTTCAAGTGCCTCCCACAACACATCCGCTGTGGCTTCAAGCCAATTGTCCAGCAATATCACAGTCAAAACTCGATCACCGCCCACGAACTCCGCTCAAACTCTCAAGACGCCGGCGATTAAGCCATTGCAATAAATAACTCACTGCTCTCCTAGCGGTGCACCTGCAGTAACGTATATTGCATGCTTTAAGGGGAAGCCTCGCAAAAATAACTACTTCCCAACAAAGACTAAACATCTATAAACCTTTTGAAAGACAAGACTCGCATGACTAGATAAATTTCAACCAATAACTCACCTTTCAAGCCTCCTGCCTGTCCACAGATCCATAAATTCCAAAGTAATTCGACTGCAAAGATCCAGGCAATCTAGTCCCTAAACTTTGGTCCACGGCATGTTCGTGCGTAGAGAAACATGACAGAATGTGCTGTTATCATCCAATCTAGACACTGGAGCGCAGCAGCGTCTCCTACACATTAACACTAGTATTTCTGGTCAACAAAATGGCCGCCGATCTGTTGCTTGACACTCCATTGAGCCAATAGCTGAAGGAAGACTTGTCACCTTCCAATGAGCTCCCAACTCGAGATGGTCCCACCCTCTCTCTTGACAACTTATGAATGAACTCGGCTACAAAGACCTTGTGAATGATAGGCTCGTGATTTAATCGCATTGAGATTCCAAACATAATGTTATTTAATTAATAATGGATTAAAGTAAAGCCTATAACAACATTCCATTCATACAGTTTCTTCTAAGTGGTGACTTTATAGTTCAGAGTTTGATGTTGGCAGAAAAATTTACCCAACCAGTTAAATTCTACACATCTAGCACAGAAGTTAAATCATAATGTGACTCATATGTCCATACACAAAGTGACATATGCAAGTTCATAATAACAATTCAGTTGAATGTGAAATGGCAAAGGAACAACTCCATGCTTGATAAATAGGAGGAGGACATTTCTGACAATAGATCTTCAAGAGGTATCTGTCTTCAAGAAGTACTTCCAGGACCATCAGACAATCCACACCCTATATCCTCAGCTCTCCATCCATCTGCCATCCTGTGGGGGGACGAATGACCACCCCTACCATCCTTGCACATTATGTCAACGAGGCTATCATACCATGCATTAACAAAGGCGCTTGAATTCAGTTGCCCATGCTCTTATTAAGATGCCTCGCATGGATATCAGCTAAAACAAATTATTATGTCTGGCGTACATGTACCATGTTGTAAAGATTTCATTTCTGATTCTCTTTGATTTCTCGTTTCAGAGATCATGACTGCCGGCCCCAGAAGCTGACCCTCATCCAACCTATTACAATCCACATCCATTCCAAATACATTCACATTTCATGCAAAGGATACATTTCCACTAACCCAGCCCACACCACGATGCCATATTCACACTAGCTCCTTTTAGTTTTAAGATGTTCTGAACTAACATCAAATGTCAATCCCAAAATCCACCTCACCACATCCGATCTAAATTTGCCGGATGAAGAAACTCCATCTTTCTTTATTAAGCAAAGCAAATAGCTAAATTTTGTAAAGGACGTTCTGGATACATCCTCGATATCCCCTCCCCCACACACCCTTTCCAAACCCAAACACACATCTCCATTTAGCCATTCACTACCAACACACTTACCAGCACTACAACAGCAGTTAAAACGCCTTTGCGGAAGTGCACTTGCCTTCCAATTTTGACTTCCACCGCACATTAGCAACAGCAGAGAAGCTCAGCTGAGCTTCCTTTCCCCTCCTCACCACAGCCGCAGCAGTGACGCTCTGCCTGAGCTCACACACACTTTCATCTAACATACCACTACTGACACACTCCCCAGCACTGCCACAGCAGTTAAATAGCCTCCACGGAAGAGTACTTGCCTTCCAATACCGACTTCCACTGCACCTCAGCAACAGCAGAGAAGCTCCGCTGAGCTTCTTTTCCCCTCTGCACCACTGCCGCAGCAGTGACGCTCTGCCTGAGCTCACACCTCAAGGAAACCCAGCTGGCCCTAACCAGCTTACACAATACCCCAGATCAAGGGCTCGAGCATGACCCTCTGTATGTGTGTGTATGTTTGTATATGGATGTATGTGTGTGTAGGTGTATATATGTGTATGTATGCGTGTGTATATATATATATATATATAAATATGTGTATATATATATATAGATAAATATATATATATATATATATATATATATATATATATATATATATATGTATATATGTACGTATGTATGTATGTACGCGTATATATATGTACATGTGTATGGGTATGTGTGTGTATACATGTATAAGTTTGTGTATACGTATGTATGTGTTTTTATGTATGCGTGTATTCATGCGTGTGCTTGTGTATGTACATGTGTGCATCATGTATGTACGGTATGCATGCATGTGCATTTGTGTGTGTCGGGTATGTGTCGGCATATGTACGTGTATGTACATACCAACCTTTATGTTTCCAAGCTTTGCTATGCTTTGCCATCCCACCCAACAGCTCTGACCCCCGCAGGGGTCTAACCCGAGCTTCGACTCCCGCAGGACTCACTTCAAGCCCATCCTTGGCCACCCCTTCACAGTCACACCTCCAGTAGGAGCATCCTTGCCCCCTCCTTTCTCCCCACTCCTACTGGATCCCCAATCCCCCCCCTGCATGTCTTTAACCCCCTGCGCTCCGAGCTCGCTCCGAGCTTCGACTCCCGCAGGAGTCATCACCGTCCCCCAGCCATTAGAAATGGTATGCACACACGTACGAGCAGGTATATGTGTGTGCATTTGCGTGCGTGTGTGAATGTGTGTGCGTGCGCGTTTACAGTAGGTGAGAGTTCAAAGTGGCTATTACCGCCGTGGCTTATACCGCCGCCGTTTGAAATAAATGCTGCTCTGTTTTTAGTGTAAGACCGCAGTTTGTGAAAAAGCCACCAGGGGGCGCAAAGGGACGGGATGCGAACGGAAAGAAATAGCCTTTACAGCAGCTTTAAATATGCTACTGTGCTTGTAAATGATATTAAACAATAGGTCAAAGCATTATAAGTCCTTCATTAATCATTTAAAATTTGTTAACACACTTTATTGTAAACTTTTTAAGTGCAAAGAGGACTCGTTTTGGAATTGAAGAAATAAAAGACAACTAACATGAAAGCACAAACATTCAGTAAAATAAGTAGTCTTAAATAAATAAATAAAGCAGTCTTTTAGCCTGCTTTTAGTGTTTGCCGTTTTGATAGGACTAAGACAAGACTTTTTCATTTATGTTTTTATTTATGTTTTTATTTACATTTTCGTTGTTGATTATATTTTACTATCTTATTTTATGTCTGAATTATTGTACATAATAATAAACGAATAATGAAAGTAAATTAAAAATCTTAGCTGATGTTTCGGAGTCGAAATAATATATAAAAGAGAAATGTTCTTTTAACAGTCCCTATATATTTAATCTTTTTCTTTCTTTTTTCCTGTCATTTCTCTTCAGCAAATTATATTTTTTAAAGCTGCTTGATTCTTTTAAAACCGAAAGCAGAGCCCGTCAATTGGTGTTTTTACATAAGATACGTTTATCCTACGATAATTTATCCTCTGATCCTTTTGCATAAAGGTTTTAATAAAAAAAAACAGGTCACTTAATTACTTTCGATGTGCTAAAATATTTGTTAAACGAATGTTATTTAAAAAAAGCATATGCACATATTACAATTGTAAAATAGTCTAAAATGCATGGTCTAGTCAGAAATAAAGGAAATTAGTTATATTTAATGCATAAAATAGGCTAGCCTTTTTATAAATTGAGTTTAATTGATTTTAAACTTTTAATTGCATTTTAATGTCCTGTATAAATAATAAAAGTTGCTTCAGATTGACGAAAAAACAAATATTAATACCTGCAAACAGGGCCACGGTTACTTTTTTTCACTGACTGGCATGACTGGCAAACGCGTCAGAAAAAAACTGCTGAATCTCTGCGAATATTTGGTTAACTTATAAAACAAATGTCTGGTTAGTGATGTTAGTAATGCATAGAAAAATGCAAAGCAGAATTCTCCTGAGCTCATTAAACCACTGATGACAGCGACGGAATCACTGGCCCACCACGTTCTTACGAACATATTTTATTTATTAAAGGTATTATTTCATTGACCTGAACATAACCAGTTATAATATAATTACTAACCCATCGTTTAAAGCAGGCAACACTCTATTCAGCTATGTTCTGTGTTTTTACTTAAAAATATTTTCGTTTTGGCAAATGCTTGGAGCGTAATATAGATATTTTAAATAACAGGTAGTAGGGGTGGGCGGTACACCGGTGTCATAGTCATCACCGGTGTGACATTGCGCCACGACATGGATTTTCTAAAACCGTCAATACCGTAATAAATCAATTATGCGCCTTGAACGGCTGCATTTACATCAATAATAGCTAATTTTAAATAATAAGGCATTAAATTTTCTTCAAACGTTCAGTTGTGGTCTGAATACATGTCCTTATACTACAGGGCTCGAAATTGCAACCATTTTGGTCGCATGAGCGCCCAAAATTTAATCCATGCGCCCTCATAATATATTTGGGAGCATTTGTGTGTCTGAATATAATGAACAGGGAGATTTTGTTACTGCAGGAAATACAAACGGCTGAAGAGTGAAAAGTGCAGAGGTTTGCAAACCTCACCTAAAGTTATAATAATAATAATGGCGCAGATGACAGCGATCATGACATGAGGTAAATGTTGATCCGCCAGCTGAGATCAATCGAGTGTTTTCGGAGAAGGTGCCCGAATCTCGATGCGTTGCATTCACCGCGTGTTCAGCGCAAATGTCCGCTAAATATAAAATCTAACACTGTACACATCATCGCCAAAGAAACTCACCTTTACTAAGTTTACACTGAAACTACGGCTCATAACAAAGAGCGGAATTGCGCTGGTGGTCATCGCGAGAATCCTGCTCTGTCTGCTCATAAATTGGTGCGGCTGACTCGCCTGCTTTATTCCACCAACACAGAGAAATGAAGATCAGCTTATAACGAGACTGAGCATTTACAATGAACCAAACCAAAACTTTTAAAGAGTGATAGAAGTGAGACTTTCTTTTGTCCGTTCTTCCTTGAGATGTTTTTTATTTTGCTATTGAAAGTAATTCCATGATATTATGCCGTCACCGTTCAAAAGATAGAAACATTCATTTTCATAAGGCCCCATGTTTAATGCGGTTTCGTTTTTAAACGCATAGGTTTTGTTACGCCATCCGTCCTATAGGAGTTTTGGATTTTGTGTATTCATGTTTGTGAAAAACACTTAATAGTGGAGACCCCTTCCCCCTTCCCCCTTCTCATAACCAAAAGCTTGTCTGTCAGGTGTTAAATAGACATGTTAAATCATGTCTATTTAAGTGTCTTTAATATGGTGTATAGATTATTATGCGTTATTGAAACATCAAGGGGGACGCAGCAAAGTCACTTATGAATTAAAATTGTATTATTTTAAGCAATTTTATTATTTTATGCAACAGCCTTACATTTAAAACGGAAACTTAACGGCGATTATAATCAAAAAGAACTCAGCCTATAAGGCTAGATGTTTTCTTTCCCTTATTTATTAATTTATTTGTTCATGTGTTTGGCGCATGTAACTCGTGTGCCATCGGAAAACTAGTGTAATGACGGCAAGCCATCTTTCCCAGACTCGGGGCAAAGTCCTGCCTCTCCTTTCACTCCGTCCCGAAGCCCCAGCTGGCCCTCCTGGCATCCTCTGCGTAAAACATATGCTGGATAAGTTGACGGTTCATTCCGCTGTGGCAATTACAGACTAATAAAGGGACTAAGCCAAAAAGAAAATGAATGACGAATGAATGAATGAATAAATAAATAATAATAATAAAATAAAAATAAGGTAATAATCTTTACACACAGATGCCGCGTAAGTGGCCTTTTTTAATTTAGGGATGGTACATTTGAATTGCCTCTGCCACTCTTCCCCCACCTCAAACCTGAAAGTTGAAGAGAGAACTATATTCTTTGAATAAAACTATTGAGCTATAAAGGGAAAAAACGCAGAAGAAATTTGCCATTATATTAATTTTAGCACAGCTGCCAGTCATTTTCACATTCGTTTTTCAGTTAGGGATTAATATTAAAGTAGCCTAGTAAAAATGTCTATACTATAATATTATAATTTGTTATATCCATTATTATTATTATTATTATTAAAGCTATACAATTGACAAAACGCAGAACCCTTAAAAAAATTTGCTTTCATTTTGACATAGCTAAAGCACACGTTTAAAGTTATGTAAAAAAACATCCCATTCTACAGCAGCAGTCAAGTTAGGACACTTAAAAATGCCTTTTGCGTTTGAAGATGATCGACCTGCGAAGTTATGTTTACAGTGTTATAAAAGAAAAAGGTAGGCTATTTAGTGCGTGTGGATTTACTGTAGACAGGCTTTCTGTTTGATAATGCCTAAAAATTTAACTAAGTAACACATTAATTTTAGCAACTATTTTTAAATGGCATTTAAAATTTAAATTCATTTTTTAATTTAATTTAACATTTAAATATAATTTAATTTAAAACATTTATTTTTTCCTCGCTGATTTTGGTTGGGTAATAAAGCGTGATGACTCAGATATGATCTAGTTTAGCTTGCATGTGTGGGCATATTTTGACGTCTTTACCTAAAACTTTAAACATTTATAATATTTAAAATAAAACGGAAAGAAATAAGGATACTAACATAATTTAAACCACTTATTTGGTGCTTAAACCACCTTCAGAAAGTTTTGCCAGCTGTGGTAGAGCGCAACGGAGGCTCCACTGGAATGTAGCAGATGTGTTAAAACTTGGTATTATTTATTAATATGTTATTAATGTGTTTTTGTGTTCCTCGTCTTGTACGTCGCCGTGTTATTGTGCGTCAACGTCACGTTTATCTGTCCAAGTGCGCATATAGTCGAACATTTCTGCTCGACATCGGTAGAAACAAACTTCACAAGTTAAACTCCGCGGACACTGATGCAAGATCTCGGCTTGCTCCGGATGCCTACCCATCCTCCGACCCCCACCTCACCACCTCGCCCACAATGGAGGCGCTTCAAGCGGCGCGAGAGGAAGCGGAAGAGGGGTAAGCGCGGGGGTATCCGAACAAGGCTAGCGGCTAACCCCCACAAACCCGCTATCCCCTCCATCATTCTAGCTCGCTAGACAACAAACTGGACTACATCCGTCTACTTCGTTCATCACATAGGACTGTAAAGAACTGTTGTGCTTTTGTGTTTACGGAAACTGCACATTAGTGAGCAGCAGACAGCCCACCCCGATGCTTTTCTCATCCTGGCAGGGGACTTTAACCATGCAGACCTAAAGAGTGTGTTTCCAAAAATACAACAACACATAGACTTTCCAACACGGGGCAATAACACAATGGACTTTGTTTACATCACACAGAGAGGAGTTTACAAAGCCTTCCCCCTCCCCCACCTTGGTGGACCACTTAACTGTCATGCTAATGCCTGCTTACAGACTGATCGTTAAAGTCACCAAACCGGTTTGCAAGGAGATACAAGTGTGGCCAGAAGGTTCTTCAGAGGCTTTACAAGACTGCTTCAATACCACAGACTGGGATATGTTCAAACAGGCTGCCACTCAAAAGAGCAAGAGCACCAGCCCCAATCATGTACACCTTCTACAGAGGCACTATTGAGAGCATCCTGACCAGCTGCATCACTGTGTGGTTTGGAACCTGCAATGCATCCTGCAGGAAAACACTTCAACGCATAGTGAGAACAGCTGAGAAGATCATTGGTGTCTCTCTCCCCTCCCTTCAGGACATTTACAGTACACGTCTTACCCGTAAAGCCCTCTGCATAACAGCAGATGCCACCCACCCAATGCACAACTTCTTCAGTCTGCTGCCATCACACACACACACACACACACACACACACACACACACACACACACACACACACACACACATATTAATTTATATATATTTCGTTGACAATAAATAAATAAAAGAAAGAATTAATGAATGAATTCTACAGTCTGCTTGTGCCTCTATGTTTGTTAGTTACTGGAGACATCCAGTAAGACACAGTCAAATATTCAGTCCAAATGCACTGAAGAGACCTGAAACATGTTAATTTTTCCTTATTGGCTATATGACATTTAGATGTTGCATATTATTCTGTGGTCTTAAGGAAAGTGTTAAGTATTTCAGCACATAAGAGCAAATATAGCTTATAGCCCATTTCGTTGCGCTCGGCAGCTTTTCACTAATAAAGCTCTTCATGTAAATTTCATTTTTCAATTTTAGCACGTCATATAAAAACATCGCCCTTGCGCCCTCATTTATGATATCCTGCCGCCGGGCCTGCTATAGCGAAACTTTATTGTTTGAGAAGAAACAAAAACGGAAACTTTGCATGAAAACCTGGCTGGGAAGACGGCGATAACATGAATTTTCTGTTCTTCAACGAGAAAAAAAAAACGCAGACACGACACAATGACGGCGTTAATTATACAACGCAGTGTTTACGATCATATTAACAACTAACATTAATATCAATAACTCCTCTGGCTTTAGACTTTACCTTTTAGAGCTTGTTCTTGTCGGCGCAATATAAGTTTATTGCATGTATAGCTACGAATCAGATTATGAAGAATGATTAAGAGCATGCTTTTCCTTTATTTCATCCTTTCCGTAAGGTGTTTTATTTATTTATTTATTTTTTTATTTATAATTTTTTAAATAATGATGACAATATTCACTGTCTAAGCATTCCTCGGTATACTACCAACAAATTACGCCCCTGTACCCAAGTAGCCTACCTAAGTTAATTTACATTTCATGTAAAAAATAAGAAATCAAAAAAGACCAAAGTATTATGCTAAGTATCCGTACAAACGAACATGTTTGTTGTTTAACTTTCGTTGATAAAACAACACAATACAGCCTATAATAATGTAGGCTAGTTAAATAGAAATAACTTTAACTGCTTGAAACAGTAAACGTTACATTTTAGAAACTTCACAAATACTAATCAATAATAATATAAATAGTAACGAAGAACAAAAATATTAGCCTAGGCTTGTAACAACATAAGTCAGATGTTGAAAAACCTGGCTGGGA